>NW_016176871.1:0-6444 GCF_001687245.7 Rhagoletis zephyria | reverse complement strand
TTGAAAGAGGACCAACTCCGTCATTGGAGCGTCGTTGGCAGCGAGCTGCCATTTGGAAGCTGAGCTTAAAAGCAAATGAAAGATGAATACAAGGTACGCCCTGCTTAATCACTGGACAAACTTTGCTTAGATGGGATCGTATAAGGTCTAAAAGGTATATAGATAAACATGCAGAACGGCTAGAGGTACTCGTACTGATTCTTAGATGCTGCAGAAGCTGCAAAACCTATGAAGGCGAACAGCGCTACTTTTGATTTTATACGAAGTAAGTCATTTTGGCAAAGGTTAAAAATGTCTAATTGTGGGGTTTCTAAAGAAGTATTTACAATTTGTTTGTCCTTCAAACACAGAGCAGAAAGAGCAGATAAACTTTAAACCTACTTGAGAAACCCGCCCGAAATATTCTAATCAATTTACATATATGTAACTTACCGTATCACAAATGTTCATGTTGCAGCAATTTTCTATTGTAATTTCACATTGTTCAGTGGCAATGGGACGATTCGTTAGCGGTGTATCCGTTGAAGGGGAAGCCTGTTTGCGCACGACGAATGTCTTCTTTATACGTGGGCGTGCTGGTTTATAGAAACGACGCAGTCCATGTACAATTAGAACAATCAATCCCAGAGAGGCTACTACACCGCAAACAATAACAATTATTACGGTGCTACTCCATGGATTCACTTGTTCGCACATTTCCAAATGTGAATATTTCGGAATGGCATAAGTTTCTGCGCCATTATCGCTTTTTTCTACAAGTTCCTCGCAACTGTATATAAAAGAAAGAAAGAAAGAGAAAAAGTATATGAAAACTTGGCTGAAGTATTTGAAAAAAAAAATCGACGCCTGATCCCAGCAAACATTTGGAGCCACAAATGAGTAACTTAGGAGTCCTAGTTCGTATTGTTTACTCTCATAATGAGCTCATTTAAGGGCCGATTACTCAATTTCATGCATATAACATGAAGTCGGTACCGTCGACAACAATGTTCAAGCGGAGATTAGTGTTAATCAGCCATTGAGTAACCGGCCCTAAGAGTCCAAATCGAAGGAGTTTCATTTCTGCCGAAGATCGACTTAAAAAATATACGAGCTTTAATTCAAACATCAAATGAGCCTCAATATGAGCCATATTGAACTCTTATTACCCTCATATACAGCTTATGTTTCACTTTTTTTTTAGATTCTCCCATGAGTCTTATTGGTCCGATATCGATAGGCTGCTGCAATAAGGACTCAACTCAAATTATAACAATTTTCAGTAGTGCCACTTAAGGTTTTCGCGTTTTATAATTTGCAGTCATTCTGTAGGGAAAATTTGTAAGCTTTCAAAATATGATTGCATTATAAAAATTTAGTAAAGATTACGCAAGGATTAGAGATTTGTGCAGTAGTAAGAGTTGTCAACTTCGATTTTCTGATAAATGGCACAATTGCGCTCCCTGTCGGATTGGTAATAAGCAATGTTGGCACTAATCGATTGATTTTTTAATCAATTAGTTAAATTCACTCGAATTAGAATTAATCATGATTCAATTTAATCTGGTTAAACAGTTAATCGTACCCGCAATTTAAAAATCTATTTTTAATCACTAACTGTTAATTTGATTAAGTAGGTTTGGTGATAAATTAATTCACGCTGAAATGGTCTTGCGCACACACGGTCAGTTAATCGGGTAGGGCTAAGTCGGTTTCACTCAAGCAATTGGTGTGCATTTTGATTGTTTTAATATCCCTCTGTATATGTGCGATCGAAAGTAATAATTCTCAGTGTATGGATTACTAATAATAATTACACAAATTTTTTTATATAAATATTATACCGTAACTGGTGTTTGATTACAAATTTCGACAAACTACACTACTCAGTCAGACTTTTTATTAATTGGTTTAACGGTTAAAGATTGAAATTAATTAATCGTAATCAAAACCGACGATTGACGATTAGAACAATTTAATCATTAATAGCACAAATGGCTACGATTAATTTATTTCAATCATTAATCGAAGATTAACTTTAGTACCGTTAATTTTTAATCTTTAATCGAATTAAAATTATGCCAACACTGGTAACAAGTAAACATAGTATGTCGATGGCTATTTATCAACGTAATCTGCTATATAATTTCAATACATGAATTTTTGAGTTGTGTCACTATTTCAAAGGACCATTTCTGAAGGTTTATTTTTTTTTTTGCTTTTTTTTTTGAGAATATACTAACACCCTTGTTTTCAATAAACTCTGCAAAATTCTCTGTCACATATCTATGCATTTTTATTATATATATATATTCTATAAACATATGTACATAGGGTCATTAAAAAACAAGTAAAAATGTATAAGTTCGGAAGAAACCGAACTTTATATACCCGGCGCATGTATTATATGTAGTTTTTTTTACCTTTCCATAAAGCACATTATAAGCAAGAATGTGTTTTTTCCGTGTTTCAAACATTGTCGATAGCTTGCTCGATTAGACTTAATGAAATAATTGAAACGAATTTGGCAGAAACCGATAAAGCGCTTGCCGAGATAAACTTATATAGTCATTAGTGGACGGCGCCACGATCACTTTCCAAAAATCTAAAATAAAATTATCTTTCTTGTTAAGATATGGTTTTAAGTATTAATTAGCGTTGGAAGTTTTTTATATTTATGACATTTACTATTATATAAGAAAAGAGCATTATTTTAGTCCGATTTCAAAAATTTGCAACATTTTTTTGTACCAAGATACAACAAAAATGTAGTCATAGACGGACGATGCCACGCCCATTTCACAAAACTTTGCAATAATCTCATTTATTGCTAAAATATTATTGCAAAAGTCGATTTTGAGTAAAGTAACTACTTTGGTTACTGATTTATCGCGGTTTCTGTAAATTACCGTTATATGGCAGATGGGTGTGATTAATGTCTGATTTCGAAAATTTTCAACAGGTTTCTTACTTTCACTCTAAGAAATGTTCGTATCCAGCTTGGTGAAAGTTGGTGAAGGGGCTACTGAGTTGCAACAATTCTTCATAAGTCGGCGGTGCTACGGCATTTTCCAAAAATTTTAAAATTGCCCTATTTTATGCCCAAGTTCTAATTGACATACTAATTTTCAACAATTTGGACACAGAAGTGTCGCAGTTTGCGCATTTTTCCAAAAATACAGTTATATGGTAGGTGGGCGTTGTTATTGTCCGATTTCGCCCATTTTCAATACCAACATACCTATAAAGGGCAACCTATGCACCAAATTTCGTCGAGATATCTAAATTTTTGCTCGAGTTATTGGCCCGTAGTCATAGTCAAAATAAAGTCGACTTTAAAGTTAGTTGCAGCTTTTTNGTCTAAAAAAAAAATCTAAAAATTAAACGCGATTTTTAAGCCGTTTGAAACTTGCACTTTATCAGACTAAAATTGTATGGGCTATAAAACTGCATACGCAAAAATTTTCTAAAGATTCAGATTAAAAAGTTGAAATTTTGATGAAAATTTGTGGGATTTCCCTAAATTTTATATAAAGTCGGCAACTGTGATATACATATATGTTTTTGGGTAAAGCTTGGACGAGTAAAAAAAACACTTTGCTCGAAAAATATTACGAATACTTAAAAAAACAACACGTGGTCATTTGTTTGAGTCACTGTATATATGTATGTATATGTCTATATCTATCTCGACTCGACAAGTACGCTCGGGTATAAAAATGAAAACTATTTATTTATTGTTTTTTATTTTGTTGGTTTATCCTGCCTCTTTGGCGGCCTCCTTGGTTGGATTTTTCTTGCTTTTCTGCTTTTCTACAAAAACGGTGTCTGTAAAGATATAATGCGAAATAAGTTTAATAAATAAAACA
This sequence comes from Rhagoletis zephyria, assembly GCF_001687245.7. NCBI lineage: Eukaryota > Metazoa > Arthropoda > Insecta > Diptera > Tephritidae > Rhagoletis > Rhagoletis zephyria. Next base: position 2,596 of record NW_016176871.1, on the reverse strand, counting down.
TTACTTATGTATATATACTCGTACATACAGTTGCATGCAGGCAGTTGCAGTCCAATTATTATTATTTTTTTTTAAATTTCTGATTATCTTGTACATAAAATAAAGTTGCAAAATTGACGTAACACATTTACTCAAAAACCACTGGATCAATGTTGATGAAATTTTCACAGTTTGTTGAAACGTATGTGGGGTATGTTTAAGTTATGTTTGTTTGCTATCCGATAAAAAGATCCAGAGTTATGGTCAAAAACACCATTTTTTGCCCATATAATACCCCATATAAGAAAAAACTCTTTGGTTGGGAGTTCACATACATATAAGAAAATACAACAACAAATAAAAATTCCACATATAAGAACAAAAACAACAACAAATAAAATAATTCGGTTTCTGATTCTTTCGCAATTAGCTCCGGATGATTTATGAAATATGTTTTACAATTTGGGTATCAGGTTAAAATTTTGATATGAGGTTAAAGGAAGCTTCATGGAAAATATTTTGAAGAATGTTGCCACATGTTTCAAAATTTTAATTCGATTAAATTGATAAGATAAATAATATATTATTACAATATGTGAGTCAAACCAAAGCGGCTTAGGAAAGCTTAATTAAAAAAAAAAAAATTTAGAGTGTTGCCATCTTTTTGAAAAATTTTATTCAAATGAATTGATAGGGTAAATTAAATGTTGCAATAAGGATGTCAAAATAAAGTGGTTTAAGAAAGCTAATGCCATGTTCTGACCGACATCGAAAACATGTGTTCGTTGCTAAAACTGGTTTTCTACCTAAAACTTGTGTTTTCGTCCATGTAAAATCTGTCAAAGGAAAACCAGTTTTCGCTGAAAACTACTTGAAAACTCACGTTCCACTCATTCCAATCGGTGTCTTTACTAGTTTTTTCGATTATTTATCGAAGTGGAAGTCATATTTTATCATGTTTAATACGCCATTTCGGATGTATTGTTAATTGGCTGGCCAAAGTAAAATAAGAATGAAAGTAAGAGGTTGCTAATGAAAAGAAAATGAGGGAAAAGCATTTTGGTTTGGTTTTTGCGTAGCGAAACAGTAATAAGAGGATGTAAGAAATGTCAACGAAAACACTAACAGCCGGTGTGAACAGTCTTCAGCCCACAATCCCAAAACTCGTTTTCAAAGTGTTTTCGTTGTCGGTTAGAACATGGTATTAGTTTGGAAAGTATTTTGAAAGAGGGTTGCCACCCCTTTGAAAAATTTAACGCTATCAAACGAAAGGGATTTAAGAAATCTTCGGCTTAGAACATTTTTCATTTGCGTTATCAAAAATCTAAAAAGTTAATATCAAAAAATTAAGACAGGCAGACAATTTTCGGGATTTGGTGCTTAGTGTTTCTGGTTATAAAATATCTAATATCCCTGCGTTAAAAATACAAGCGTCATCTACCCACCAATTGCATACCTAACCTTCAACATTTTTTATTTTTTGTATTTAATTGGAGGTAAAAAACAAATTAGTATCATGAAGTTTAACCCGCAACTTGGTATAACCAGTGGTTAAAAATTTGAACCATTTCTTTACTTAAATGGATTTCATACAGAATTTTCAGCACAGAAACACAGAACTACCTCTTGAGATTTTTTATTATACAAGACATTTTTGGTTGACCTAAGTTCCAGCTGAAGTGCTACACAAAACTGTCATTTGTTTCATTCGGATGTGTAAAATTTATTACAATTCTCAAGCCGTGTTTTGGTTTTTCGTAAAAAAAAAATAAAATATTTTAATATTTCTAATCTGTATTGCGATTCAATGCCATTTGAAAGCCGACACGGAAGGTCGGATTAGGGTAACGTAACGTAACTTAACGTAACTTAAAGGCTGTCACTTAAAAATTCGTTTTTATGGATTTAGACTTGAACAGGCGAAACTTAATAATTTAATGCGACGTCGAAGTCTGTTTCATTTTGACATTTTAAGTTCTAAGTTATGTTAAGTTAAGTTGCCACAATCAGACCCTAACACAAATTCATAGTGTCAAGTATTCAAATTCGACCAATTTGTTTTTCGAATCGCAATACAGAGTAGACGCCCGGACATAGGTCGACGAAGTCAATCAAATGAACGACGAGCTTCCTCACATGAACCCACACTGATGACCGGCGAGCGACCGAAAATGATAATAGTCGTTTTGGTATGTCCGAATAACATTCGAGAGTGACTTAAAATTACCCACAAGTGAATATTTCCAATTTTATTAGACTGAGCAAGGAGTGGCCGGGTACCTCTAGTTCTGTATAAACCTTTTTTAGATATACATACAGTGGCGGTCAAAAATGGATGAATGGTGTTTCGTTTCTAATATTTATAATGTTTTTCAAGCTAAAATTTTTTTGATATTTTTTTATAAAAATATGGTTCAAAATTTTTTATCTAAATTTCGAGCTGTTTAGCCAGAATTTTTAAAAAATTTTGGGATTATAAAATTTTAGTAAAATTAGTTGTGTGCGGCTAAAAAGTCACATTAATTTTTCATATATTTTTTTTTTTTTTTGCTGACGGGGTTTTTCGGTTTTTTTCCATATAAAATGCGAAATCTAGGAGAACTGGCGTTGATTTTTT
>NW_016176870.1:0-8912 GCF_001687245.7 Rhagoletis zephyria | reverse complement strand
CCCGAATCACGGCACTCAAAATCGAACGTAACTCGAATGGAAATTTGTTGTTGGGATCGCGACATTCGATATCGAGTGTGCTTCGCCATTTAATTGCATTCGTTTCGAAATCACAAATGTGTGCGTCGCATAGGAAACCTTCATAACTGCCACCAAATAAACTAAAGCTTTTAAATCTTCTAAAGTGGATCGAATATTTTCCTAGACATATATATCTACTATTTATTAGAAAAATACTGTTTTGATGAAGAAATTGATTTCTGTTAACGAAAAAATCATCGAAAATACTCTGTGCATACTTATGTCAGAAATTTATATAAATTTGTATCCGATTCTTAAATGTCATAAATTTTGTACTTTAATGTTTTTATTTGTAATTACATATGTACATATATGCTATCGAACCCTTCGAGGGCCAAACCCAGTTGGTTGAACTTGAAATAAATTAACACTTCGACATCGAATTGCTCAAAATATCTACATACATATATATGTATTAGTTTATAGAACCTCCTCCAATTGCATGCTAGCTAGTTAGAAAGCATAATTTTATTTCTCATTGAGTTCCATTGGTGATTACATACGGTGAATGTCAGTGAAAATCGGGCAGTATTTTTTTTTTTTTGTTTTGCTTAAATCTTATTCATTCTTACTAAAAATATATATACATATGTAGTTCACACTACAAAAAAATCCATAAAACCCAAAGTTTCTAACTTTTTAACAATTAAAAAAAATCGTAAAATTTTCATTAAAATCTCACACATTTTATCCAGAATTTTTTGGCTCTGCGCTATTATATAGTTAATTTTTTTTATTTATCGAGGGTGTTGCATATTTTCTTCCATATAAGAACAGATTTTGTTCATGCGTTATATGGATGAAAATGCGCAACACCATTCACAAAAAAAAAATTGCCAAAAATCAACGGTTTTTGTAGCGACCTCAAACTTGCACTCAAGTTAAGTGGCCTAGTAAACTGCATACCAAAAAATTCTACAAATTCTGAATAAAAAGTGTGGAATTTTTATGAAAATTTGACGATTTTTATTTGTCACAAATTTAGAAACTTTTAGTTTTTTAGAATTTGTTCGAGTGTAAACTTATTTGTTATTGAAAATTAGTAAAATTCAAACAAACCCAAATATTTTCAAAAAGTTCAAAAAAAAAATACTGTACGTTTTTCCCTGACACTCACTGTATGTACTATATAATAAACAACTTCACTCACTTTCACCTCATTTTTGTGTTTCACAGTCGATGACATGGAAATCAAATCGACAACAGACGCGCCTGGTGGTGATGATGAAGGCGATGATTTCGATAAATTGAAAGCAGCGCGCGAAAAGGAGCGCATGCAGCGGCAACAGCAAAAACTGGCACGCACAATCAGCGCAGCGCCCGGCGTCGATGGTGGTCCTACGGTTGTGCCCGTGGTAGCGGCTGCGATAATACCAACTGCCGTTATGCAGCAGCCAACGCCGCAACCACCACTATCCAATGTTCCATCCGGTGCAGACCTTTTGACCAGTAATGCGGCGGTAAACACAAACGTGGAACCACTCACAACCTCAACAGCGAAAACCTCGCCCGATGGTGAGGTACAAGAGGCTAACAAATAAATAAGTACAGATGCATTATTAAATGGGTGGTAAGAGTTTTAAAGTGCGTACAGTGCTTATTAAATGTATGCAGAAGAAGCATTTCTTGAAGAATAGAGTTGATTTTTTTATATTTTTTTTGTGGAATCGGAGAAGCTTTAAGTAAAAAAATAAACTAGTTTTAATAGGTTGTACTCACTAAAAAGGCGCATAAAATAACAACAACAAAACAAAGATATTTTCTTCTTTTCACAACTCTTATTAAAAATAAAAAATTAATCGAATGAGCGTAACACGATACTTTTCCGATGTCGACAAGTTCTTTAAGAAAACTACTGTACTTATGCAATTGAAGCAGAGTGTGTCAATTTTGTATTTATTTCATAGAATTAAGTAGTAATCAGAGTTATCGAATTTGTAACAATTAAGCTTAAGAAGTTTTGTATCCCAAAAGCATGTCAGCGGCAAATGTGGCCTAGCACACGCTTGAGAATAAGTTTCCTTTTAACGTTAATATGTGGTAGCTTTTGAAAGATATAATATTGAATCTGTGAAAACGGTTTGTGGTGTCGTTTCTGAATTGTCGATAGCTGTGTTCTAATATATGTATGTGCATGCATGGCCTATGTATCTATGTGTGTATATTTGTGTGGTCCAAAAAAGTTTAAAATGTTAAGCCCTCTCCCCCTAAGATTTTTCTAAATGGAAAAACGAATACCCATATTTTTTTGTTACAAAGAAATATTTAGAACTGCCTCAAAGCCTATGAACTTTTCCATGTATTTTATATGGGGAAATAACACTTTTACGTAGAAATGGTATAGAATTCTTGAAAAGAAATATTTTTCGATCGGAAAACCCTGTTTCTCTTCAGGAGAATTCAAATAACAATACCCAATTGGCTATTTAACAATTTCCTAATATTAATTATTTTTATAGGTCCCCAAAAAATGCAATGGGAGGACCCATAATCAATCTTTGGTAGTAGGCAGTTCTAAATATAATTTTTTTTTTACAAAAAAGTGCGGGTATTCTTTTTTTTCATTTAGAAAAATCTTAGGGAATGAGAGCTTAACATTTTAAACATAACATGCCTTATTACTGAAGAATTTTGAAAATAAGGAGATCCGTATTTTTTTATTTCTAAATAATTCAATCCCAGAAGATAATTTAAACAGGCCTTCTTAAGAGAAGCCATTCTAAGAGGCCTACTGAAGAAGGGCTGAAAAAAGTACTTCCTTGCATGCCTTCTAGAAGGGCTTATACATTTACAATTTACGCGAATGCATAAATTTATATTATTTAGTATTACAAATGAATTTCAATAAACATTTTAAGTTGCAATAACACATACTTGATATAAACCTTAAGCAAATACTTCAAAGNATTCTTACTAAAAATATATATACATATGTAGTTCACACTACAAAAAAATCCATAAAACCCAAAGTTTCTAACTTTTTAACAATTAAAAAAAATCGTAAAATTTTCATTAAAATCTCACACATTTTATCCAGAATTTTTTGGCTCTGCGCTATTATATAGTTAATTTTTTTTATTTATCGAGGGTGTTGCATATTTTCTTCCATATAAGAACAGATTTTGTTCATGCGTTATATGGATGAAAATGCGCAACACCATTCACAAAAAAAAAATTGCCAAAAATCAACGGTTTTTGTAGCGACCTCAAACTTGCACTCAAGTTAAGTGGCCTAGTAAACTGCATACCAAAAAATTCTACAAATTCTGAATAAAAAGTGTGGAATTTTTATGAAAATTTGACGATTTTTATTTGTCACAAATTTAGAAACTTTTAGTTTTTTAGAATTTGTTCGAGTGTAAACTTATTTGTTATTGAAAATTAGTAAAATTCAAACAAACCCAAATATTTTCAAAAAGTTCAAAAAAAAAATACTGTACGTTTTTCCCTGACACTCACTGTATGTACTATATAATAAACAACTTCACTCACTTTCACCTCATTTTTGTGTTTCACAGTCGATGACATGGAAATCAAATCGACAACAGACGCGCCTGGTGGTGATGATGAAGGCGATGATTTCGATAAATTGAAAGCAGCGCGCGAAAAGGAGCGCATGCAGCGGCAACAGCAAAAACTGGCACGCACAATCAGCGCAGCGCCCGGCGTCGATGGTGGTCCTACGGTTGTGCCCGTGGTAGCGGCTGCGATAATACCAACTGCCGTTATGCAGCAGCCAACGCCGCAACCACCACTATCCAATGTTCCATCCGGTGCAGACCTTTTGACCAGTAATGCGGCGGTAAACACAAACGTGGAACCACTCACAACCTCAACAGCGAAAACCTCGCCCGATGGTGAGGTACAAGAGGCTAACAAATAAATAAGTACAGATGCATTATTGAATGGGTGGTAAGAGTTTTAAAGTGCGTACAGTGCTTATTAAATGTATGCAGAAGAAGCATTTCTTGAAGAATAGAGTTGATTTTTTTATATTTTTTTTGTGGAATCGGAGAAGCTTTAAGTAAAAAAATAAACTAGTTTTAATAGGTTGTACTCACTAAAAAGGCGCATAAAATAACAACAACAAAACAAAGATATTTTCTTCTTTTCACAACTCTTATTAAAAATAAAAAATTAATCGAATGAGCGTAACACGATACTTTTCCGATGTCGACAAGTTCTTTAAGAAAACTACTGTACTTATGCAATTGAAGCAGAGTGTGTCAATTTTGTATTTATTTCATAGAATTAAGTAGTAATCAGAGTTATCGAATTTGTAACAATTAAGCTTAAGAAGTTTTGTATCCCAAAAGCATGTCAGCGGCAAATGTGGCCTAGCACACGCTTGAGAATAAGTTTCCTTTTAACGTTAATATGTGGTAGCTTTTGAAAGATATAATATTGAATCTGTGAAAACGGTTTGTGGTGTCGTTTCTGAATTGTCGATAGCTGTGTTCTAATATATGTATGTGCATGCATGGCCTATGTATCTATGTGTGTATATTTGTGTGGTCCAAAAAAGTTTAAAATGTTAAGCCCTCTCCCCCTAAGATTTTTCTAAATGGAAAAACGAATACCCATATTTTTTTGTTACAAAGAAATATTTAGAACTGCCTCAAAGCCTATGAACTTTTCCATGTATTTTATATGGGGAAATAACACTTTTACGTAGAAATGGTATAGAATTCTTGAAAAGAAATATTTTTCGATCGGAAAACCCTGTTTCTCTTCAGGAGAATTCAAATAACAATACCCAATTGGCTATTTAACAATTTCCTAATATTAATTATTTTTATAGGTCCCCAAAAAATGCAATGGGAGGACCCATAATCAATCTTTGGTAGTAGGCAGTTCTAAATATAATTTTTTTTTTACAAAAAAGTGCGGGTATTCTTTTTTTTCATTTAGAAAAATCTTAGGGAATGAGAGCTTAACATTTTAAACATAACATGCCTTATTACTGAAGAATTTTGAAAATAAGGAGATCCGTATTTTTTTATTTCTAAATAATTCAATCCCAGAAGATAATTTAAACAGGCCTTCTTAAGAGAAGCCATTCTAAGAGGCCTACTGAAGAAGGGCTGAAAAAAGTACTTCCTTGCATGCCTTCTAGAAGGGCTTATACATTTACAATTTACGCGAATGCATAAATTTATATTATTTAGTATTACAAATGAATTTCAATAAACATTTTAAGTTGCAATAACACATACTTGATATAAACCTTAAGCAAATACTTCAAAGATGTATGATTTTTATAAATTAAAGACGCAACTGACGTAGGTCCTGGAAAGCCTTCCATGGGTAGCGAAAGAAGAAGCCCTTCAATTTGTGCCACTCCATACAATAAGGAAAGGAATGTAGAGTGGAAGGCCTCTTGACTCAGGAAGACCTTTCGGAAGGGCTTTTAACTGCTGAAATTATCAACTGGGATATTTAACAGTGCCGTACATTGAAAGCGCCGGCGGCACAGTTCAAAATAAAAAAATATGGGTATCCTTATTTACGAAATTCTCCAGTTCTGGGGGTGGCTGGAAAAAAAACACTTTATATACATACATATTTCTAAACGAAAATGCAAATAATGTCCCAATGAAATGTAGCATTCACGCAGCAATGCTTTAAAAGATAAAATGCGCCGAAAGCAACACACCAGAAAATAGAAAACCGCGAGCATGGAACCCTTCAATTAAACTATATAAGCGCAGCTTATTGAGAGTGTAAACAATTACTTTTTTGTTTTAATATTATTTAAGCATTATAGATAAATCGAAATTTGTATTATCGGATATTATTGGTGCTTTTCTTCAAGTAGCATTAAGAGAATATGCTCAGAAAAATTGCTGAATCGAAATGCAGACAAATAATAAGTTTATGTTTAAATATATAGTAGGTATATAGCTTATGAGCTTAGTAGCTCACAAATGCCGCTTATATGTATGTACGTACATAAATCCATACATGCATGCATGTATTTACATGTGCTTGGCTCACGCACAGGGGCTCATGTCATTGTTGACAATTAGAATTACGCTAAAAATTGCAAGTGATATAATCAAAAGACATACTTACATAAATAATATGTATGTACATAAAATATTTTTCGAAAAAGTATATGATTTATGAGTTAAAGAATTAATAAATAGACAAATAAGTGTATGTACATACATACACGCATATGTAGATCAATAACTAACGAAATATGACGATATTAGCAAGGAATAGCAGCGCATGACTGTAGAAACTTAGAGTATCTACCTACATACATACATATACATATAAATATGTAAGCGGTTGTGCAAAGTTGTTTGGAAAGATACTTATTTTAACTAATATATAATACATACATAAATAGGGCTTAGGTGCTACAACAATAATTTTGATCATTGTATTATCTTAATTATGCAAAAAGTAAATAGAAAAACGCGACAAGAAATATTTATTATGTAAAAATATTTTAGTAATTTGTGCTACGAATAAGTAATTTAAGTAATCTCCTTATTAAATAAATGCAATTATTATTTATTAATATACATTAATGCATACATATGTACATACAAATAAATTGGTTAAGTTAATAAATTTCTTACCTACACTTGTAGGTACATAACTGAGCTTAAGCAATTTTATGTAAAAAAAACGCAAAATTTTGTATAATGTGAGCTAAAATCAAATAAACTTACTCAAAAAAAACGTATTTTGATTGCAATTAAAATTTTAAGGTAATCAATAATTAGCTCTATGAACAATTGCCCCTTAGTAGCATATTTTTCCGGAGTACAGTACAAGTTTTCACTGTGTACATATGTATATGTGTATTTATATGTGTACGAGCTTTACCGGAACCGTTATATTAAAAAAAGGGTAAACGAAAAAGATGTGGTTTGTACTAGGGAAAAACATGTGTGACACGTTGTGTCACGCTTTTTCACGCATGAGCGTGAGTGGTTTGGAGAGAAAAATCAAGTAACTTCCGTGATCGTGCGTGACTGAAACATGGATGGCGTGAGCGTGCGCGAGTTAGATTTTCCGTCAATCACGTAATTTTCACATATGAGCCCTAACCGTTCCTAGAGCAGCTAGATGCATTTCTGCCTCCAAATTAAAAAGTAAGAAAAAATTCGCTTACATCTTTTTGGTGCCTCTAGGGTAGGGGGTACTTACCCCATTTTCAGTTTTTGTCATCAATGTTGAACGAAAAGTATAATTTTTTATTTGAAAATATTCGTATACTTCGTATTCGTATGCTGCGGCGCTTTTTATTTTACTTCATTAAGTAATGAAAATTTTTAATTAAAAATCACGCGATTTTTTATTAAAAATCTTCCCCTGCGGCGCTTTTTAATATAAAATCGCGCGATTTTTGATTAAAAATTTTCGGCTGCGGCGCGTTTTATTATAATATCGATACTTCGATAAATCGCGCTATAAATAATTACAATTTTAATAAAATATCGCGCAACATTATGTGCATTTTTTCATTGTTTCCGTTTTGTGTTTTTTTTTTTTCATTTTTTGGTCGATACTTCGATAAATAATGAGCAATTTTAACTAAAAGCCTCACGATTTTTTTATTAAATATTTTCGTCTGCGGCGCTTTTTATTTTTAAATCGATACTTCGATAAAAAATTAAAAGTTTTATTTAAAAATCGCGCAATTTTTTATAAAAAATTTTCTCGAACGGCGCTTTTTATTATAACAAGGATACTTCGATTGATCGCGCTATAAATAATTACAATTTTTAATAAAATATCGCGCAACATTATGTGCATTTTTTCATTGTTTCCGTTTTGTGTTTTTTTTTGCATTTTTTGGTATGTATGGCAGCACTAACATTTCAGTTCAGTTGCTATACAAGGGAAAAAGTGAAGTTCAATTCGGTATTTTTTGCAACTTTAAATGCGAATTACTCCGGAGGGTGGGGTCTTCAGATTTAGAATCTGAAAAAGCTCCTCTATACTCGCCAATATCTTTTTTTCCAAAGCCTGGATTCGTTTTGAAAAATTTTCCCCATGAATTTTTTTTTTTAAGTTTGCCAACATTTTAAAATCATATAAAATTGAGAGTAAAGAAAGGAATTGTTCAAAGTTGTTGGTTGAGATTGAAAATGAGAATGTGTGTGTGAGTTTTTGTTTAAAATTAAATTGCTTGCAAACGTCAAGAATTTGAAAAATTTGTCTCAGCGGTTCTACCTTCGTATTTTTTATCATTATTTTACTAATGAGGTTGGATGCCGTAAGCCCCACTATTCACTTCTGGAACACCCCGTATATTTCAAATTCTAAAGCAGTGTTTGCATTATTCAACTTTGCGTTAACAATTGCGTTCAACTCAACGCAGGGTTGCACGAAAAAAAGTTGAATGTTTTTTCATATTTTGATATTTTTAGCCGTTCAACATTTTTTCGTGCAACCCTGCGCTGAGTTGAACGCAAATGTTGAACGCAAAGTTGAACAATGCAAACACACTTTAATGCAACCCTGATGATATCTCTTTATGCTTTTACTCATTTATTCGTAAACAATCAACTGAATGTCAGAATACAGCTGATCAAGGCGCATCAATGATGTACCAAAAAGCAATAACAAAATACACGAGACTTTTACTTATATGCAGTTGCCACCGCCTTGTATGGATGCGTCTTGCAGCTGATCTTAAAAAGGATTTTTCTTATTTAAAAACAAAACTGACAACTCTTGCAAAAATGGACCAATTTGATAGCGAAAGTTACTGGAATCGTTCGGCTAGCCGAGGATTCAGCTTTGATGACGATGAAAATTCATTATGTGCATCTGCTTCTGGCAGTAATATGAATGTAAGCAACATA
>NW_016176869.1:0-8912 GCF_001687245.7 Rhagoletis zephyria | reverse complement strand
AGCAGCAGCGAAGAAGTGCAAAATGCATTAGAGGCTCGGGCTGATGCTATAGCAGGAGGCCTTGTGAAATCGAGATGTCGATGATGAGGCGGCTGCTGCGACGGCATAACAGGCGCCACCAAGCACGCGAAAAAAGGAAGAATATTAGCAAAGGTGTGTGTGGTGCACTAAGGTGATGTGGTTGGTGGTGGTCTTTAGTACATACATACATATGTACGCATATTTGCGCAACTTGCACTTTGCACTAATCGCTCAGCAGGCAGTAGTGGGAGGCTAACGAGAGCAGCGTTAGTAATGCGGCGACTCGGAGCGAAGCAAAAAGAAAATTCGACAAGCGACAGTCAAAGCTACAAAAACGAGAGCAGCTGCACACACAGTATGTACTACAAAAACATTTTCATATGCGTATTCTTGCGCTGCATGTGGAACTCAAGCACGCAAACAAGCCAAGCATTCACTTGTGTGGCATCCACATACATTATAGAGGCAAAGACACGAGCGCACTGCGTGCGTGTGCAAACAAATCTATTTTAATGGCATACTCTTGTGGGAGTTTATTTCTTATTTGCTTGGGAGTATGCGTTTCTTAGCAGTGCGTTCAGCTTGGGCACGTTTCGTGTGGCATCTTTTCGAAATTTTCCGCAAGCCAACATCACGCAACACTGCTGCCACAAATGAATTTTTATGAGTTTTTAGTTTGCCTAAAAATATGCTATTAAAATTGCGCAATTTATTTTAGATGTGTATAGAATTATTCAAGTGAAAATCATATTTACAAACAGAGTGTGAATTTAGGTGGTTCTTAGGTGGTTTTTGTTTTGAAATTTTCAGCGCTAATAAAGAACAAGTTGCTAACGAATGTAAACAAATTTCGGTTTTAATTACATTGGGTTATTTTTTTAAACATTTCAGAGGCGTTCATATTTTTATTACTAATTAGCTAAAAAATATTTACGCTTAAGAAACAACACATATTTCTAAACACCGTGAAGCCTGTGCGAATGAAGTGTAAAAAGGGGAATTAATGTCTGTCTATTAGATCCCATACATACTTATGTGCATATGTATGTGCAAGCCTATTGCGACACATCTGCTGTCTAATATACTTTCGTTTGAAAAAAAAATTATACTTTGCGGCAATAATTTTTTTTTGTGATCCTAGTTTATTTGTAAAACACTTGAGGTGTTGATTTTGACGAGTATGAGTATAAGGCAAACTAGCTACCACTAGTCTGTAGCAAGAATAATTTAAAGCGCGCTGCTTTGAAATGAGACTCCCTTCTCGCTTCACAATTACTTTCGAATTGTAATGAGGAAATAAAACAAGTGTTATTTGGAAGGGTTAATTGAGTCTGCTCCGGCAAGCTCTTTGACACCTCATATTACGCATATACGCAATGAGGTGATTAGGTAATTGAAATGAGGAGCCAGCGTCGAATAAACAAATTAAACTACTCAACACAATAGAGTAGCACTTGTTCTCAAAAAATATTTGGTGTACTTTAAGCTGTGGCCTCGGTTTCTAATTTTGTCTATCGGTTATCAGTTAACAAATTTGTCGTCGATCGATAACTGCAGGTAATCCATATGAAGTTGTTAGGAACTAATGTCCATTGCAGAGTCTTAACGGATGAGAATACTGGACCCGGTCATAGGGAACAAGTGGCACGCCACCGATCGAGGCAAGCTGAGCATTAGACACTTTATGTCTGTTGAACAGGACGAGCTTCATCCTTTCAGAACGAATAGTTATCCGGACTAATATTAGCAGTACCCCTGCATAAGGTAACACAGTGTCCATAAAGTTTTCGGTGATGAAGAATTACAGTGTCTTCAATAGGAAGGCAGATAGATTGATTGGTCTGAAATCCTACGGAGACGTGTGAGGGCTATTTCCACGTGCGCGGGATGTTTTCAAAAATATTACAAATTTGGCAATGTCGGTAGCTTATTTCACTTTTCGAAAGAAAAAAAAAACAAAGAAGAGGTAATTTCAATTCAATGGCTATTCTTCAGTACTTTGACAAGCAACAAAAACGTCAAGTTCAGTTACACAAACTATCAATGCGAGCAGCTGCAGGAAATTTTCACAATCAAGAAGCAGAAAAACAAAGCAATTCGTAAAATGTTTTCCTTATATGTGTACGTGTATATAGTTACAGTAATAAAATTGTCGTTGACAAAATAAATTTGTTGCCTTTATGTAGACATATTTTAACAACAAAATAGCGCCGACGTATGCAACATCGAAAGCAGCTACGTATTAGCGCTCTCAACTGGCAGCGTGTCAATGTTGAAGTTATCGAAATTTCTTTCATCGAAACTCATTGCAATCCGACATTTTGGCTAAGTTGTGATGCCAATGCGGATGTGCGTCAACAAATTGACAGTTGTTTAATTCATTTAATAAATATTTATTTATGTACAAGATAGATTATTTTTTATGCATTTTGCCACCACACTCGATTACCAAGTTTTACAACAATTTACAACAAGTTTTTAAAGTGCAATCAAGTAAAAATATCGGAAGCATAAATACGAATATTTAATTAATATTGACTGGTGTATCTAAGTGACAAGTTATGTGTTCGATTGCGCGTGGTCAACACGAAGCGATGAGTGGAGAAAATATACGAGGGAACTTTAAAGGTTTATCTGCCCTCGTCTTCTGGTATCGTCATCATCGGATCATACCATGCCACAATTTGTAGCCCTCAAAGTCTCCAGGTCATTGCTGAGCGACAAATTCATTCAGTTTTTGAGGGTGGCTTCGATGGTCGAAATGGGGTGTGCTTTAACTGATTTCGGACCAAGGAATACCTCATTATCCCGAGTGACCAGGCACTCAGAGTGAACAATTTCGTTGCGTTTTCTAACATAATTTAGCAGAGATTTGCGTTTCACAATTAGTCTGGAACTAATTACAGGGCTGGTCAATGCCTCGATACCTATTTTCCACCACGCATTCTTTTAAATTTGAAGGCACCAGAGCAAAGGGTACAACACACCGCTCTGAGGACAGCCTTTATTAACTCCGCATGAGTCCAATATCTTATTCTTTTCGCCAACTAAAATGACCAAGGCGAATTCCTTGCTTATCAAGATCATATTGAGAAAAAGTCAGAGGATATAATGAAAGCGCCTCCCTGCAAATGCGCAACTCAACCAGTCTCTTCAGATATTTCATTCTTCCCAAACTAAGTGAAAATTAAATGTTTTTCAAGGTCGCCAGCCCGAGCTCAAGATCTTCTTTGAGTACAATACGTAAGCTACAATCCGTTCCGGAGGTTTTCTCTATTCCCTCCGCCTTCTGTCGAGGCGGGGTTGAATATGCAACCATCACCTGATTTGCAGGCAAGTGAGTCTCCTCAATAACAAAGAGGACAATTATGCGGTAACGCAACTCTATTGGCTTTCCTTTTTTTCGATTAAAATAGCATACCATTGCCTGAATCATGATGAATACCGTGCATGACGACTACCTGCCAACTCAATTAAAAGCAAAAAAGCAAACGTTTTCTCATTCGAAAAGACATTGCACAGCTACCGTGCAAGCTATCAAATTTGCAATCAAAATATTGCAAGTGCAACACATAAATATCAACTATTAATTGCATTTAAATAAACAATTAGGTCTCAAAATCGTATGAAAACGCCAAAACCTGCTCTATTTACCAAAAATAGCGGAAACTTTTAGTGATGTGCAAAAATGACAAGTGCTTTTTCGCTTTTCGCTTTAAGTATCTAAGCGTTTGAATGTATTTTCCTCATTGCTGCTTATTTATCGCTGCAAGATGGGCGCGTTGGTAGCAAATTGTGCGTCAGATGGAAATGCAAAACAGGCTATGTGAGATGCAAATTATTTACCTAAATAAACAAAAATAAATAAAAATCAACAGTAAGAGCAACGACAAGCAATTACACAAGTTAAACGTGTTTTTAAAGCAATTTCGGCAAATTGCTGTTATTTATTGGCATTGGCGGTCTTACATGCGTGCACGCATGCGCACGACTGTACTGGAGTGCCAGCTGCATTTTTTTAATTCAATTCCATTTTTATGCGTGCATGCATTCAACTAGGAGCTACTACTTACTAGGAGCAGTTATTGCGAGTACGCTTATAAATGGCGGTTTAACACGCTAAGCTACACCGCGGCAAGCTAGTAACCGCAGGCGATGCCACAAACACCGCATGACAGATTGTTGGGTGTTAACTTTTGGAAAGTATTCCGCATTCGAGCGAATTTATCATATGCATACAATTACATACATACCTACCACCGTTTAATGCAAGGCAGCAGCGATTTATGTATGCAGGAGAAGAAGAAGAAATCTAGCATCGATTGCTGACACTTTCACTCAGCCGATTGATCCGGATTTTTGTGATGAAGAGGCGTTGTTGTCTACGCAGTTTTTCCTACGATAAGGAAGTGAAATTAATATATTTTTAAAAGGGATATCTCTTGCAATTCAATTGAACACGTCCACTCAGAAGCCATTGTTTTTCTTTCCTTTATTTCCTTTTTTCATTTACTTAACAAAAGATTATTAAGTTCTCGAGTGGCTTTGCCTATCATAAATCACCGCATATGTATGCTGTGGGTACATACCAGAGAACAGCAGTGGTGCCTATTTTTTGTGACTATAAATACTATTGTTGGGTAGTATGGATAACAAAAGTACTCAGAATTCAAAAAGGTAGACAGTATTCGATTTGTAAACGGATCGATACTGAGTACTCCAAAGTACTCAGTGTGTACTCAGAAGAAGCCAAAAGTACTCAAAACTCGAAAGTACTCAGTACTCAAATTACTTTTGCCGATCATCGCTCTGATACGTGTACTCAGGATGGATTCAAAGTAATAATAATAATGATGATAACTCGATCCTGAAAAGTACTCTATACTTCCGTAGTATAAATAATTTCTTTCTAAAACCGGTTACAGTATGACCACCACCGCGTACTATTTTATCTTGCCACTTGCAATCATATGCGTTTGGGTACGGTGTATGCGGTGTTTGCATTACTTTTCGTAGCCTATGTTTGTTATTTTCTTTAAAAAGTGTCTGCAGGCCAAACATACTTTGTACAGAAGAAAACCCGTAACATCAGAAAAAAAATTATCAAAAATCAACGGGATTTTACAGACACTCGAAACGTGCAGTTTATGAAACTAACATTTAATCGCCTATAAAACTGCATACACAGATTTTTTTCATAAGAAACCCATGCTTTTATGCAAAAAAAGTGCAAAAATCCGTCTCCAAAAAAAAATCTCGAAAATCCACGCGATTTTGTAGCCAGTTGAAACTGCACTTCATTAGACTAAAATTTTCTGTGAAATTTATATAAAGTGTGAAACTTTGAGTTATATGGTTTATATTATAGTAGAATTATCTATATTTTCATCAAATAAATAATGCAACAAAAATTTATAAAAATAATTGTGAATATTATATTAGAACAAGGTATACACTTTCATTTGTCGTCTGGTGTACATACATAGGTACAAATTATAGATATTAGCGAAAATTTCAAAATTTTAAAATAATTTTTAGGGATTTAACAATTTTGACATACGCATTTTGGTACCATAGAAAAATTAAAAAAAAAAACTCGTTTTCAGTCCAGGAAGTGTCTATATTAAATCTAACCATGGATTCACGAAGCAATATTAAGCTCCAAAGACTCATTTGCTAAGATTTTTCGGAAGTAATACAGAATTCTAATTTTTTATAAGTTCCAAATAACACTGCATTACAAAAAATTATCTATCTTGAAAACTATGAAGAAATTCATATAAAGGGGAGAGTTTTTTCAACGATCACAAAACTTGTCAAATTTGTCGAATTTTAATATTTTTCAACCCTGGTAGTGACCCCTAATTATTATTTAAAAATTCAGAGATTTTCTTCGATGTAAAACGAAATGAAGGAGAATTTTTTAGAAAAATTTTTTATGACCAGTTTTATGGCCCGTTTAATAATATTAGTTCAAATTTCTGACACGATGTTTATAAAACTCGGGTATGAAAAGTAAAGAGTATAAATAAGATGTACCTACTTATTGTTGCGATGTACTCAAGCCATTCTCTGCTGCATACATAGTTATGTACATATGTATGTATATATGTATGTACATATGTAGCTTATGCCTCGGGACCATTGTCGCTCGAGGGCTTTGAGGTAGCGAAAAAAAAGAAAAATGTTTAGTATGAATATTTTTGCATTTTATATAAGCAACGGGCGTATGCATGTGCATATGTATGTATGGTTTTTTCTGTGTACTAGCACTGTCATTGCCATGTCACATTTGTGCAAGAATGAGCCTTCTTCAAAGGACAAACTAACAAGGCAAAGGCGCAAATGTGAAGCATTTCTTTATAAGGCGCAGTTATTTTGTGGTTATACTTGATTGTACTAAAGACAAGCTTCTGAGTGCATGAAATTAACTGGACGCAAGCCAGAATAGCAATTTCATATGTACATACATACGTATGCTTGTAAGCATATATATATATGTATATTTATGCACAACACTGGCTTGCAGATGTATGCATGCACATTTATTTGAAGGTTATTTCTGTATTGAATTATTAAAGTGAAGGTATCATAAATAATTTTTGTAATTTGAAAATTACGAGCATTAAAGCAAACCTCCATAACGTTCGGATGAGTTTGCGTGCATTTGACATTTATAGACGTCAAAATACACCTACATATGTACACATAAGAGTTTGTGTGTTGAATTTAACTGTCAAACGCACGCATATGTATTACGATGCTGTGCAGGACCGCATTTATGCATAATAATATTTCGACGCAGTTAATCTATACTATAATAAAACTATAGAAAAGTTGTGTTTATAAATGGAAAATTGCTACAAAAGACTGGCCGAAGGCGATGCAGAAAATAAAAAAGAATGGGCCAGAATTTATGTGTTTGGTTCAACGTTTGTCATGGCTTTGATAGACGTTACTGCACAGAATAAAGTTTATATAGAATAAGATTTTTTCTAATTTTTTTTTTTTGCAGTTTTTATTTATTGACATCACGGTGGGACGCTAGTGTGATAAGCACTTAGATGGGGTGGGTAAGTACTAAAATACTTGAGGTCAATGAACTTAGGAACAAAAAAAAATTATCTTCGAGACAAAAACATCGTTATATCATACTTTAAGATCCGACTAATACTGAAAATATAACGAAGAGTGTGAAAAGGGCACGCGTGCATTCGGCAATAAAATAAATACAAAATTTTCGAAGATTCCCTGCAAGAATAGCTGAGATAGACATGTCGACTCTTTTGCGTAAAATTATCGTATGAGTCAGAAACCAATTTTTATTTTTTTTTAATTACGTTCACAACACTTTTGTATGGCATATACGATAATTTCACCTCAAGAAAAAAATGCATTGTATTATACCATAAAATATGCAGTAAAGTTTTGGCGTAACTATAGGGATTTAAGCTACAATATTTAACCAGGTGATTTGTTGCGGGGTGTAGAACAAATTTGCATCAAAGAAAATATTTAAAGCACTTAATAACAGAGATTGATAAAAAAAAAATGCTCATCACCCAATTAAAGTTACCAAGTGCAATTCAGTCTATGGACGCATGAAATGCAGAAGCATTTGCGAAAATTTTCCAGTAAAGTGGGTACATAAGTGAAAACAATGAAAAAGCAAATACATACAAAAGAAAATAAAATAGTCTGCAATGATATATGAAATTCGATACGAATGCAGCAGCAACACATAATTTACCACAATTGTGTTATGCATCAATTAGGCTAGCTGTGATCTACGTTGTTGTCTATCTGTCACCTTGCCTGACATTCAATCAAAAAATTACAAAGACAGAATTGAATTGTTTCAATTTTCA
Source organism: Rhagoletis zephyria (assembly GCF_001687245.7). Taxonomy (NCBI): domain Eukaryota; kingdom Metazoa; phylum Arthropoda; class Insecta; order Diptera; family Tephritidae; genus Rhagoletis; species Rhagoletis zephyria. Next base: position 1,023 of record NW_016176869.1, on the reverse strand, counting down.
GCGGCAATTTATTTGTTTAAGGTATACATATGTATGTATGTATGTATAATTGTTATAATGGTGTCATATGTAAATACCCACTGGGAAAATAGGTAAGCACCTTACGAGGTAACCCATGTTTTCTTTCAGTTTTCAGTACCAAAATTGTCATCATGGCCAATGTCATCTACTTGTAAAGCGCAAAATGAACACCTCCGACGACACATTACGTTGTCAGTTGCAAAGTAACGTGCAGCCAAAGTTATTTCCAAGCGCCGAACTACTCCGAGCGACTGCTCTGCATTACACGTAACTTACTTTGTAAAGCGGCTCAGAAGTATGTCTGATACCAAATGTACATTCTTAATTCCTACTTACATAAGGCGGCCATGCCTTTGTAAAAGTAAGGGACGTTCGGCAGGGAAATGGTAATGACTGCCAGGTGAAGAGTAAGTTGCTAATAAGGTATTATTACGTGCTCCTAATTCCCACTGGGTACATACTACGTATAATAGTATTACATATACTTAAGTTTTATTTTGAAATATTTTCTTGCAATGTATACTTTTTTTTGTAGACAATTAAGACATAAGGCAATAATTTTGGCAAGCAAAGCAAGACAGTAATAAATTGGCTTACAACAAATATGTATTTACCTCGAAAAACAAAAACACAAACTGTTAACATGATGTACGAACATAAATAATTGAACGAAAACTAACTAAACATAATCAATCGAAAACGATTATAATTAGAGTTCATCATTACATAATAATTGACAAAGAGAAAATAATATAATTTCAGCACGATAGCTATGTAAAAGTGCTATTAGTTTTCTCAAAACTGAATAACATAGTCTAAGAATTGCTTGATATATACTGAATTATTGGAAAACTCACGAACCAGTTATCAAACATGCTTTATAGTTCAAGCGATAGTCGATAATGGCTAGTTTTTGTATACATACTTTTATGATTCGTGACAAAAATAAGGGCTATCAGCTGTCAGAAAGCAACATAAAGTGCAGTTACATACAAAATACAG
>NW_016176868.1:0-8913 GCF_001687245.7 Rhagoletis zephyria | reverse complement strand
TTGCGCCGGGTATTTAATGTTCGGCTCCGCCCGAACTTAGACTTTCTGTGTATATGCGTATGTGTATATGCCCTGCAAAAATCGTTGGACCATGTAGTCTATTTGTGGTATATTGGAGTACTTACAAAAGTGCTCCTCTGTCATGCTGTAGCGGACCAACTCGTGTCTCTGCGCCAGCTTATTGTTTGTTACCCGATAACTGCTCGTGTTTTAACGAAATGTGATTGAAGTTGAGCATTTGAAAGCACATTTGCATGTCTGGCTGTAGCTGAACGTGTAGAGATGCTCGCTGTTAGTTGTGAGCTCCCAGCATGTTCGGGTTCAAATGCCGTCAGAGGCAACATGTAATTTTTAATTTTTGTCTTGNTGATTAATTTTGGAGTACTCCTTGGTCCTTCGGGAGTACTCTTTACATGCATGCATGGAGTAGTCGCGATTTTTGCAGGGTGTGCGCCATTAAATAATATATTAGCAGATCTTCTGCCTTATCCGATTATCACCTGCAATCGTTACCTAAGCAATTTGTTTATTGTTGCGCTGTTAAATGCAAAATGATCATAAAATGTGTACGAATTGGAGTAAATACAATCATAAATAAAACAGTGATAGCGACAGAATACAATTTGTAAACATACTTGTACTATATATTTGTGTGCATATACATTACGGTGGTCCAAACAAAGATAAATCGGAATTTTAATATTTTCAACCCAAAGTACATTTGTACATCGAAAAAATTAACCCTCAAATAAACGCTCAAAGTTTTCCATGTACTTATTTCATATGGGAAAAGACAATGTGAGTGTTCACACCTGTCTGTTTATGTGGTTATAATTTTTTATACAGTTTACTATAACAAACCAGACACACAATTTTCCTTTATAATCTATATTTTTTAATCGGCAAACTATGTTTCTACTCAGGAAACTTAAAAAATATTTGTTTATTTAAACATTTTCTAATATTATTTTTTTAAGGGTCCCCGAAATCCCCCAAAAAAAAAATAATAAAAAATCGTTAATCTTAAAAAGTTATTAAATACAGAATTGAGTATTATTCTTTGAAGTCTCCTGAAGAGAAACATAGTTTGCCGGTTTAAAAATATTGATTATAAGGGATTCTCAACCATATTTACGTAAAACATAAAATACATGGGAAACTTTGACTGACCTCTAAATATTTTGTGATTCCAAAACAAGAAAACGGACGATTATTTTTTACGATATAAAACAATTCCAGAGGCTTGAAGCATTAAAATTCCGTACTTACTTGTGTGAATGCATTTATTTTGATCACCCTAATGTAAATACATATGCATATTTATATGTACATTCGTATATTCTTGTTATGTACATTTTTATGTAAGATTAGTACGTTGTTGTTAATTCACGCTAATATAAGAGATAATGAGCAGACACCAAATACCAAGCACGAAGCAATGAGAATATCATACGAAAAATTGCAGAACGTCTTCACCAGCCTCCATGCGTAGTTTGGTCAAAGGGGATTTTTCTTAATTTTTTTAACTAAGTAAATTTATTTTCGAAATTTTGAATATGTGCTTTATTCGATTAATTGATCCAATCTCTTACATATGAGTGCATGTGTATCCAATGAATTCTAAAATCACAATACTTCTTTTGTTGCTGGCCTGCGGCTCTGTGAAAGCTAATAACGGCGTCTTCGAATCATCCTACCGATTGGGTGATGATGCGGTACCCGACGCCTATGACATTTGGTTAAAGCCATACCTGCTGGCTACAGATGGAACGCGTCGCTTCACTTTCGATGGCGAAGTCAATATAACGTTACACTCCACGCGCACAAGTATAAGCGAAATTACTTTGCATAAAAACCTAATTGAGATCAATGGCGCTTGGCTTTATAACAACAGCATTGTCGGTGGTGGGCTTATAAAGTCGTTCGACAACGATGATTTAACCTACAATGAGACAACTCATAAACTAACAGTGCATTTGGGGGATCAACAAATATCGAACAACAACTATACGCTGCGCTTCAAGTACATTGGGCAGATACGTGATGGTCTGCAGGGATTTTTCCGTGCTAATTACACCGATAGCTCCGGCAATGAAAAGTAGGTGAAATGATAAATAGCTATTTCAGTTATTTCAGGAAGTATGCAAAATCATTTGGTATTTTTTTATTTTTTCGCATTACAGATGGATCGGATTAACGCAGTCCCAGCGTATCGATGCACGCACTATATTTCCATGTTTTGACGAACCAGCCTTTAAGGCTACGTTCCGCTTACAACTAAGTCGACCAACCCAATACAATGTAGTTTTCAATAGCAAATTGTTGGATAGTATACCAGACGGGTGAGTACTTAAATTAAAACTCTCTGATAAGATTGTCTAGACTGTCAAAACTAATTTGCTGCTAAGATTAACTCACTTATTTAGTGGCGATTAAATTTAGGATATAAATAAAATATTCGGCCCTATTATGGTTGTCGTTGTCGACGTAGATATCATTTTTCGTTGATAAACATGTTTTTTTTTTAATTTGAAGATTATTTTTGCAAACTCTAAATAAAGTTATGTTAAACAATTTTCATTTAATTTAAATTTGTTTTTGATTTAGAATTTGCAAAACATTTTTTTTAGTTTAAAAATTCATATCACGTTCTTGAAAATTTCAGGAACTCTTAAGCTAAGTTGAAGGCATTGTATAAAAAAAATTTTGCCAAAAATTTAATTAAACATTTTTTTCTTTTGCGATTTTTTAGATTTCGAAATTCTAAAATTTTTTTGAATTTCTTTATAAACATTTTTTTATATAGCCACAAAATATCAGCTTTTAACTTAAAAAAAAAATCTAAGATATTCAAAAAATAAACTTTCAAAATCCAGGAAATTGATAAATCTAGAAAATTCAGAAATCTTCCATTACTCATCAAAATAAAAAATGGTCGATTCCAACCATTGGTCCATTTAACATGGATTGGATTGATATATGTATACACGCCCACATCTTTTGAATTATCACTGTATCATTGCAATAGTTCAGGAATTTATTCGACATAAAAATAGAAAACCAAAAATTAAGAATCTATTTTTGCACATTTTCAGTGACGACCGTGCCCTAGATCGTTTTGCTGCGACGCCGCCCATGTCTACCTACTTGTTTGCATTTATCGTTTCTGAATTCGCAAAACGTGGAAGTGAAGATCTTAAGATTATTACTCGCGCGGAATATATAAATAAAACCGATTTCGCTTATCAGGTTTCAGAACAAGCGATCAAAGCTTATGATGAATACACACAGCTCCCCTACAAGCAATTGGGGCTAACTATTATGCAAAAAGCGGGTTCACCTAAATTTCCATATAATGGCATGGAGAATTGGGGTTTGGTTATTTATAGGTAACTATAGGTTCCAGATGCTTCACGGTTTGCAGATTTTCTCAGGAAGCCGTTCCATGTGACCACCTACCATAAGGTTTGTTAATGGAGAAAACAGCTGTTCCTGCAAATCCTGTAAAATCTGCAAATCGTGAAGCATCTGGAACGCAGCTTATATCTCCTCTGTTTTCCTGTCATTAAATGCCTGTACTTAGTGACGATGTGCTGGTAAACGAACCAGGATACACCGATGGCTGGTCAAATAAGGAGTACACTATCAGCATAATCGTGCATGAAACCGCCCATATGTGGTTCGGCGACAGCGTCACATTTGCCTGGTGGAGTTATTTTTGGCTAAATGAGGCGTTCGCACGCTACTAACAGTACTTTATGGCACACAAGGTAGCTATCATAAAATTTATCATGCTCATTGCTTTTTATTATTAATTTTAACTTCTTGACTCACCATATTTATGACAAAATTTATTTATGATTTCTCAGCTCTATCCGGAATATCTGTTAGATCAACAATTCGTTGTAAATCAAATACATTTGATCTTTGGCATCGACGCAGTCAATAGTACCCAGCCGATGACTAGCCCAGAGACAGAAATACAAAATCCAATAGAAATCGGTTATAAATTTAGTAGTATAGCTTATGCTAAAGGCGCGTCTATATTGCGTATGATTGCTAACTTGATGGGTGTCGACAACTTCGATACAGCCATTCGTGCTTATTTAAAGGAATTGTAAGTAGATGTAAACACATTTACGTAATTATATGTATGTATACTAGCGTGGGCCGAGAATTCGATTTTTTTAAATTCTGGTTGGTAATGACAAAAACGTGGTTCATTATGCTCTAAAAACAATCTGTGTCAAAAATAACAATTTTTGGTCAATATCTTTGGCTCGCCCAAGGCCATCAAAGTTCAAGTGCTCACAAACTTTTTTATTAGCTTACTTCGATTCTCTACAAAAAAGGTCCATATACCAAATTATGTTGGACTAATACTTTTGAAGTAAATTGTAATTTCAGTAAAAAACAAATTATTATTTAATGTACTTATTAGTTTTTATTTTTTGAGCACATTGAACTTTAATGGACTTGGGCGAGTCGAAGATATTGACCAAAAATTGACATCTTTCACACGGATTGTTTTTAGAGCATAATGAACCATATTTTTGCTATTCCCAATTAAAAATTCGAATGGAAAGAGGCTACTTAGTTACTTAATGTAGCAGAACAAATAACCCTGCAAGCTGAAGACCATCCCTTTAGCATCGCGCACCCAGAGCCATGTCGCTTGGCGGGTTAAAGTTACCCTAGAGGCTTGGATGTTATTGTGAGGGAGTTCGTAACCTTTTGGATGGACCTCGCCGCAAATGTACCTTAAAGCGAGGCTGTGTTTTGGTGTTAGTACACTTAAGTTTTTTTAGAAAATTGTTTGGTTGCGTTTTTCGATTTTTTCCGGGTCACCCTTATATTGGTATTTTAATTAAATTTAGCCACTTTTTGCTGCTCTATCTAATACTTTCATTCGATTTGCTTATCCTTGCTTTTTTCATCATCTTTAGACCTGCCTGGAGCCTTTTTGTATAAAGTTTTCGTTAAAACTCGCAGGTGCAGTACCATCGATGCTGCTGTTGCTTGTACAAAACTATGAAGAGCAGTCCATTCTAGAAGCGACTTGTGCGAGAAAGCTTTTCTCAGGGGAATTCCTTACTCCTGAGGCTTCAATAGCTTAAATACTGAACTGCCTAACTTTAGTACTATTTTTTAACCGACTGCAAAAAAAGAGGAGGCTATGAATTCGTCGGAATATTTTTTATGTATGTTACCGGATTACCTAAGTCCAAGTGAACCGTTTTCGATAACTCTTTTTTTTTTGTCGGAAAGGTGGTACCTTAAGGGTAATCCTATACTAATTTATTTTGCTTAACAATTACTGGTTCCATTTTCCTGTTCCTTTTCCTGGACAGATGAGTTCAAATGAGTATTTCATTTGTGAACATCTGTCAAAGCATCCGATGCACAGTGTGCAAAATGAGCTTTTCTTCTGTGGCAAAATCTAATAAATATCTCGATAATGAGATAACGAAATAAATGTAACAGCATTTTAAAGCCTAAGTGATGGAGAGTTCAGGAAAAATATTCCCGTTGGGTAATTCTATTGCCTTCCCCTTAAAATTACCTTAAAAAATGGAGGTTTTGAACTCTTTGAAAGTCAAATTTTTGCTGTACTTGCGTCGGGGAATTCATTTTCATGGTTGGAATAGCCGAAAATTGATTTAAACTTTTTTGTTAACGGCTATTACGTACTTTTTAGAGGAAAAATTTAAAATTCTTACTTTTGTAGTTTGGGTTAAAAACAAACTTTCGAAAAAAATGTAAATCAATTCTCTAATACAAAATCTGTACTTAAGATCTGCAAGATTGTTCTTCGGAACTATTCAACTTTAAATTTCTCCTTTTTTGTAAACTTGAAGTTTCTTCTAAATATAATTTTTTTGCTTACATTCACAGCCATTTGAAAAACACTGTTCCGGATGATTTTTTCAAGCATTTAAAACGTTACTGGCCTTCCACACCGTCTGTGGATTTGGATCAGTTCTTTTACGATTGGACCTCGCAGGCCGGGTTTCCGGCGCTTTTTGTAAATGTCACTGCTGAGCACACCATTAAACTTGCTCAAAGGAGATTCTTGCTTGATTCAAGTGATGGTAGTGACAGCACGCTCTCCTACATCATTCCCATCACCTATGCCTCGGACACAGATCCAAATTTCGATGATCTCACTGCCCGATTTTACTTATCGAGGAACAGCGAAATGACTTTCCACACCGAGAAACCGAACAAGTGGATCATATTTAATTTGCAGCAATCCAACTATTATCGCGTTTTCTACGACAACACGACGCTACTGCAAATTCAAAAGGCTTTGTTAGCGGCGCAACATAGTGGCATACCGTCCACTAATCGCGCGCAGCTAGTTGACGATTTATTTAATTTTGCGCGGGTCGCTATGCTGGACTACGATAGGGTGTTTGAATTTATGGAATATTTAGCGCATGAGACCGAATACTTACCGTGGAATGCGATGTTCTCGAATTTGCCGCGTGTCTCACAGCGACTAACGGTGCAGCAGCACAAACACTTGATCAGCTATTTAAGTGACATTATGGCCAAAGTGTACAAGCATTTGGGCTTCGGACGCTCCAATGACACCGTTCTCGATATTTACAATCGCAACAAGGTCATCAGCTGGGCGTGCATGTATCATTTATTCGATTGCGGAAAGCAAGCGCAGCAGGTGTTTGACGCATTTAAAACGGCCGGCAACAAGCCGACCCCAGATTTTCGTGAAACCCTCTACTGCAGTGCCGCTCGAGATGGCACTATGTCTTATTATAAAACACTGAACGATTGGTTCGACAACGAGAAATTGCCCAGTGAGAAGCAAAAGCTGATACGAGCCATGGGATGTACGCGATTTTTCTATGAATTGCATTACGTTAAGATTCTGAGTGGGAACTTAACTAGCGAATATGCAGTTATTGGTATTACACCAATGTATGCTCAGAATCCAGAAAATGTGGATGTCGTATTCGCGCTGATCAGTAATACTATAGAAAAATTAGCAGAAAGGTTAGGTTTAAAATCATGTATGTATTTGGGTTGACGTCACCTTCTTTTTATTGTTGTAGAATTGGAGGTTGGTCAAATGCTGCAAATGTCATCAGTGAGATTACAAACTATTTTACCACACTGGAGCAGAAGAAAAAGCTGGATGATTTCGTTGCAAATAAAGGGGATCTGTTTGGTGGCTCCGTCTCAAAATTGCTCGATGCCGTTAAGACGGTGGAAATGAACTTAAAGTGGGCTGAGGATCGTTTACCAAAATTGTTACACTACTTGGAAAGTCGTAATGCTGCCGGGATAAGTAGCTTAGCAGCAGTTTTGATAATTGTTGTTAGTGTTATTCACGCACTTTTAAAGTAGGATTTCTAAAAATTGATATTTAGGATTATCACTGGGTCAATGTACAGTTATATTAAGTAATCAACTATTATAAAACGAAAAAAAAAACTAATTAAAAAAAATCTAATTATAATAACATATGTATGACACAAAAACGAAAGCATACATTACCTAAAGAGTATATTTATTGCAACCAAAAATTGTTTTATTAATTTTAGGTTCACACTATGTTAAAGCATGTGCCTTATTTTAATTGAGCTCCGTTTATCAACCATTAAAGGGCTAGATTAATAAATTGTACAATTAGTTCCTCAATTGAGTATAAAAGTATGTTCAGACAGGCCGCTAATTGAGCAATTAGCCAAGCTTTCTCCATTAAGGCGCTGAACTAGAGCGATTTACCATACAAAATTTCAATTCTTAATGGCTCCATTAGTACTTAATTGAGTGATAATTGAATGAATTTTTTAATGCATCCCTGATAGGTATATATATAGCAATCAGCTGTTTGTTTCTGGTCCTCCTTCTCAGTTGATATCCCGTTAGTGATGGAAAATTGAGTTCAAAACTTGTACCTAATTTGCGGTAAAGCATTACCTAAAAGTAGATAAATGAACCTTTAAAGTAAATATGCCATTTTATATGTATATATTATAGTAAATAAGAGGATAGTCTTTCCACTTCCGGACTCATTAAACAAATTTGGCTATGAAAAAGANACGTAATTGACTACAGTTTCGTTACTTTTACTAACCTTTTGTATCATTTGTATGCCCCTTCACAAAGGAGGGAGGCTATTGGACAAGTCACCCGCACCAGAAAATGCATTGAAATGTGACTAAAAATAAGAACTGATGTCCTGAAAACTTATTTGACTACGTCCCAAATGTACCTAAAATGCTGTGGTTGTACCGAATGTATTTTCAAACTAAGTAAAGGTACGATTGTACAAACTTTTCCAACACTGTAGCTAATGGAGCGGCTAACTGTGTGTGGACACCAAGAAGTGGTAGCTCTATGAAAAATTTAATTGACTCAATTAAATTTCTGTCTGAACTTAATATAATGGTGATTTTTTTTTCTTACGAAAAATTTTGCTCTTCTCCGGTGCAAAATGTGTTTGATGTTACACACAGCCTTGTAAAAGGGCATGTTTTTGCCTTCTTGTCCTTGTCCAGCTCACGAATTTCATAAAATTGTTGTTTTAAATAATCTTCTGATTTTCAGGGCAACTATCTCCCTTGACAAAGTTTCACAGGGCAGAGAATGTGCCTTTTTTGCATTACAAAAGTGTGACATTTTAAGAAACGAGCACAAAATTTTCTCACCCTTTGCTTTTGATTTAGAATCGAAGTCGAAAAGAGAAAGGGGCAGACAAAAGGAGAAATTTTTTGGTAGCAACGAATTCACCATAAGATTCCCAAAGAAGGCTGTTCAGTGAGAAGTGCAAAGTCAAATCCATAAGCACACGGTTAAGACGTGTCGCACAGGGGGCAAAGTTTTAGTTTTTTTTCCGTCTTATACCCAAAATCGATACTACCCTAGTTGATGACATCACATACA
>NW_016176866.1:0-8914 GCF_001687245.7 Rhagoletis zephyria | reverse complement strand
GGAATCAACTCAATAACTCAACTCTGAGTTGAGTTACCCACCTCTAAATCTTAGCCCAAAGGTGCGACAGACATGACTTTTTGCTACATTCGCTTTGTAGTTTGATAACGAATAATTCTTTTTATGGAAAATTGGATAAGTCTTTGAAAATACTTTCTCATTCAACCGGATATCTTTTTTTAAGCCAGAGATGTTGTGCTTCGTAGTGTATGAGTTTTACGAAATTTCTTCTTTAAACAATTCTTTGGAAGGCACAATTTGAAAAGAAACATATTTGTAGTATACTTTTACATACATACATCCGCAACAAACTGCATATCGAGGGCTTATATTCAATACGATCTATCTGCATTTCTTCAAAAAAAAACTTGGACTCCTATACAAAACTTCACCTTACAGACCTTAGAGACCTTATTCTGCGCTGGTAATAAAAGTTTTGTAACCGGTAAATTAAGTTCCTGTCAAATTTTAAACCCTTTTCGAATTCTGTGTACTCATGTAAGCGGTAAATTTTGTTACCATCTCATAAGCTGGTAACAAAGTATTGCACCGTGAAANCCACAATTCTTCATAGCTGAATTGCTGAATATTTTAACGGCATTAACAACGTAACTAGAATCGCGGTGACAAGAACTGGTAACATTTTTTGGTAATCAAATTCTCCGGTTACAAAATCTTTGGTAACGTGCAGAATAGATCTGTTAGACGTAAATGCCATCGATGATATTATTGCTGACCTTATATATAGACCGCTTGTCAGAACAATTAACTATTTAATCTAAAATTGCAACCAGTGATGACAGTTATGGAAGTCTCAGATGGATTCTAATAACAGAAAGTAGTTTTTGTTTAAACTGCAGTTGGGTCCTATTGAATATAAGCCCTCGATATGTTTTTACATATGTTCACAACAAAATAAAACAAAATGAATATCTTGCAATAAAATAATAAAACAAAAGAAAAGTATGAATTTTGTTTTGAGAGTTTGAGTGGTAGGTTTTAATTTAATATATTTTTATTTTTGATTTGATTTGATTTAATTTAATTTCATTTTATTTTTTGGTTGATTTGATTTAATTTAATTTAGTTTTTTTTTATTTGATTTGATTTAATTTAATTTATTTGAATTAAATTTATTTTACTTTATATGTTTTAATTTTTTTCTATTTATTTTATTTCATTTAAATTTTATTTTATTTCAATTAAATTTTCTTTTCTTTTAATGTATTCAATTTTTTTTTAACGAAAGTTTGAGTAGGGTAGCTACTCATCAAGTGGCGCGTTCGAAACATCTGGCTTTCACATTCCGGCACCGCTTTCGCATTTCATCAGAATGTAGCCATTTGCAGTATATCTCTGCCACGCCATATTTACAATGTAGTTCCTCCACTTGTTTTTTCTACATACCTTCAGGTTTTTCAGAGGTTCGGAAGGTACAGTTTCTTCGCCCGACTACTCACTTCGATATATTAATCGTGAACATGTTTCCCAATGTTCTGTGATCTTTAACATAATGGTTACGAGACTTTCTGTACCTAATCTTTCATCTGGATTTGCTGTAAATTTATCCCGCGCATTTTTCCAAGCGTAGCAATAAAAAACTGTTTGTTCTGCGGAATCAATTTCAGAACACTTTTCACATAGGGGTTGTGACTTTATTTTAAAACGATGAAGATATTGACGGAAGTTTACATGTCCAGTGAAAGCTTGCGTGAGGTAAAAATTGATTGTGCTATGTGATCTATTGAGGAATCAGCTTGTGTGTCCATCGGGCTGTTTCTGATTGTTCCCACCGTGATTGCCATTCGTCAAGGGTTTTTTGTCAACACTTTTTTTTTATTTCACTTCTCTTATTGCCTGCCTGGGTAGCTCGGTTTTCGTTACGTCTATCGCACTGCTCCACGTTAGTGCAGCATACAAGATTGGTGATAGCATCACGCTGCCTATTACGCGCCGTATTTCCTCTGACGGACTTTTTATGTACATATATTGGGCATCAGTGTGGATAGTCGCCTTGCTGCTTTTGAAGCCTTTTAGGGTCCTGTCAAGTTGCACTCCAATATAAAGCCAATGCAGTACTCTATTGATGGAATCATTGCGCCCTTTTCGAAAGCCAAACTGGTTTTCAGAGATTCCTCCACGACTTCACCAGCTTTAGTCCAGTTTAGCTAAAATTAAGCGTTCAAACAATTTTCCCATGCAGTCTAGCAAGCACAAAGGTCTGTAAGCAGGTAGCTGATCAAGCGGCTTATTTTGCATATGAATATGTACGAGTTTTCGACGTTACCATTTGTTGGGATAGAGTACTTTCTTCAAGCCCTTGTTGAATGTATCCATTATTATATCTGACCAATATTCGACTAAAAGTTTAAGCACCTCGTTTGGAATTTATCAGGACCTGGGGCTTGGCGCGGCCTAAGAAGCTTAGCAGCCACCGCCGTATTATCCAACGTAATAAAGCTTGGGTCTTCCTCATGCAACTTCACGATTTTTCTCGAACTTACTACTTTTGGAAACAAGAAATTTTTTTTTTTGTTTAATTTAACTAATTTTATTTGAGTAGAATAACATTTTCTAGGGAAATAATTTTACTTTCAAATTACTTATTACGATTTCTAAAAAAAACTATAGTACAAAATCATGTTTCTCAAAAATCTCGAAACTCTGAGCTAATGGAGCAAAACTGATTCCGGATTCAGATTCAGCGCAGCAAAACCCTTTGAAGAAGCATGCGCTGGACTTTCTACATGAACTGTTTTAGGTATGCGCTGTTTAAACCCGATATACCTACTTTTTTCTATGTGCCCGAATTCAGAACGGACAATTGAAAATTAGATCATTTGAACGATAAGATAATTATCAAGGTATTGTAAAAGAAGGAAGGTTAATTGTTTTCCGAAAGACTAACTAACACCTTCTCCAACTCTGAAGCACTTAAAATGAATAAAAATTTTCCAAGTGCAGTGGGACATGCATTTAGCAACAAAGCTACATTATTAATTCTCCCTCTGATCCTCTTTGAGAAACATGAAACTTAAAGCTGGTAAATTTGTATTTAAACACAAACAATGGTGTTAACGATGACACCGGGCGTACGACGCTACGACAGCTGCAGCTGTAGCGACAAAAGTAACGCTATCGATACCCCAGAAGGTGTGGGTGTCGAAGGTGGAATATTTTTCACCAACACTATTCCGAGTATTTAACATTTAAAAGTCAATAAAGCAAAAAGCGGAAAATGTGGTGTACCACGATTTGCTGTGGAAATCCCGAAAAAGTTACGGAACAAATGTGGCCGAGTCATGAACGGTGGTTCATACATACTTACTTGTTACTTATATACATATGTATGTACCTATAGTCACCGTATGTTTTTATAATATGAACGAGTGCAAACCCTTGTAATCTGTGCAACTGCCACATGGCGGCGGCGTGACTGTTAAGACCCGACATTTAGTTTAGTTTTATGGTCGCCACAATCATTGGCTTTTCCTGTGCACGAAAATGTTTTTTTGCTTACATACTTACTAGCTGTAGGTATGTTACGTTTCTTATGGGTGGCTCCTCTCTTACGCCAACTCTGTTTTTTTTATGAGCATATGAACATAACTACTGGTCTTCTTCACCTGGCTTTGGTTGGCATGTAAATTTGCCACTTTACTGCTTTGCCCATTTTGCACTTACTACTACGAGTAGTTGCAGATTTTCTTCCCCGTTTTTCATGAGTACCTTTTGCTTAAGCTGAAAAAGCTTCCTCTTTTTGTGTCTGCGAACTTTTTTAGTTTACCTTGTTTCTGGCGAAATTGAAAAAAAGGCCCACTTGTGTAGTAAACTTTTATTTTCTAGAGGCATACAAGGCAGCCAAGCCAGTCAATCAGTCAAGCAGACAGTCAGTCATTCAGGTGCAAAAGGTACTTGAAGTTTTTTTCTAAAGGAGGCTTTGCTATTCGCCACCTCTTTTTAATGAGGTTGCTTTCGCGTTGAACGCGGCAGAAACGGATTCATTTTGCCACATGCGCTCTTTTCTGCTTATTTTTGGACTTTTATTTTTTTTCATTTGCACATTAAAACATACAAGCCTTTGAGATATTTTGTTGCAAGTGTCGCATAGTATGTGTGAATTCGCGTCGGTTCTAGCGGGAACCCGTGTGCGAATAAAATCAAAAGGTGTTCATCTATGTATATATGTATGTAAATACAGTTTGACATTTGTATATATGAGTGAAACTGGGGTGACACCGCGGTTTCAGCAAATGTGGAAGGCAAAAAGTAGCACATGCGGGTGCATTCAACTCAACGCGCTTGTAGTTAGGAAAAATCTCGTAGGCGATAGGCGGAAAAAAGTGAAAAAAAGTGAAAACAAAAAGTAAAAATAAACTCGATTATGAGGGGCTATAAGGCTGAACGCTTGTACTTGGCTAACGTTAGCCAAATATGGGTTAAATGAGGTTATGAATTTTCGATCTTTTAATGAGCTCGTGTGCACCTGGGAGAGATGCAGGGGACAAATTTATTTTGAGGACTTTTACTTACTTACTTTCTATGCGACTGCACAGATGGCTCGAGACTCGACGGCAAGGTGGGAGCAAGCATCTTCTCACGAAATCATGCTCTCAAAATTTATTTTAGGTTGCCAGACTACTGCAGCGTATTCTAAACCTGGGTTTCAGCTATCATGGAGGCTGTAGAGTAATTTTGAGCCAAAACGTTAGGGAGAGACGTCTTTACTTTTAGTGATAGCCACGCTACGATCAAAGCCCTGATACCTTTAACGTTTTACTCAAAGATTGCGCTGGGCTGCCGCCTAGCTCTGCAGCAGATGGTCAAGCAGAGCAGGTTTCACCTTATTTGGTTCCCTGGTCATAAGGACATAGAGGGAGACTGTACGGCAGACAAACTTGCAAGGAAATGCACGACCAAACAAATTTATCCTGGTAAAAGGCATTTCGAGCCGCTCCAGGCAGCACTACTCCTACATACCTACCTTATATCTGAATACTGGAAAATTTTCCACAGCAGAGAATTACTTAAAAAATAAAGGGAAAACCGAACCTAAATCTCTTACTGTTTGTTTTTTTTATGTCAAACAGCTCAGTTGGCTTACAACGACATCACTGTGACTCACTTTGGCTCAGTTACAAAAAAGACAGAAAAATAAACGAAACAAGCGTTGACTCAGTAAAAACAAACGGTACAAAAATCTATCGTCATTCATTCACTGCTGCCATGCGTTGGCTTGCATTTGCTCAGCTTTATGTTTGTATATAGATTTGTTAGTTTGGGGTTGAAATTTTTTTGCAATTCCCAGAACTATATTGTTGTATGTAATTGGTATTGACGTTGGTGTCGTTTGGCTCAGTAACTTAAATTTGTTGAGCTCCCCTGGTGTAAACCAGGAAATCGACTACATGCTGTCTTCCTTATTATCTAACGGCAGGCTCATGAAAGGCCAGATCCGACATGTTTGGGCCGTACAGATGGGTCTTTGGATGAGTTGATGTGATTGGACATGTGAAGAGGTGGTGGTCGTCGGAGCTTGTTATGTAAATTGGACTAGCGGAAACGGAAGTGGGCTTTACGTTCACGTCCAGCTATGGGTACGCTAGTTCGTACCGACTCGAACAGACCATTGCATTCCGATTTTGGATCCAAAGTGATCCTGGGAGGGGTGTAGGACTAGGAGTCCTGTAAACATGTTTACGGATGGATCGGAGCTGAATGGGAGGTATGTGTGGGGGCGAAGAACTCTGCAGCAACCTGAAGTTTAGCCTACCGGATCACTGTAACTGCATCCACTGTAGCAGCAGCCGAGGCAGCTGCATTACCGGAGGTGTCGGATTGGTTGCTTTCTAGTGTAACACCTTTAAAGGAGGTGAATTTGTATCTACTCCGAAAGCCAAGCAGCTGTCAAGGCTATTGGCTCTCTCTGATGATTTGTTCGAGAGCGGTGAAGAATTGTTTGACCTATTGAGCTCATTTGGGTTCCGCGTCACAGCAAAATTACTGGAAACAGCATGGCGGATGCGAGAGAGTGTACCCTTGAAACTAAATATGCATATAATTCGGTAGAGAGCGCCACTGACCATCTGTCGTTAACTTTTGGGCAGATGACAGCTCAGCGGATATTAGGACATCCCCAATTGGTAAGATCCTTTTGGCCCCGGGTGGATCGGGGCCGGTCAAAGCAGCTCTTGCTGCCTGCAAAGGCGCTACACTCGCTTTGTATGGAATTTCTGACAGCTCCTATCGGAATTTCCGCGGTAAGCCTAAAAATTACATTTGGTACGTACTTACTACTTTTCGACCAGTTAAAGGAAAACTATAAGAATATATATAATATAAAGAAGGCACGCACATTTTACTTACATATACTCATACCGCGGCCGCATAACTGTTTAAACATAAAATCTTTAAACTTTTAAAAATAATTTCTCAGTTACAGTTAAATTTTTCCTTACCGGATTAAGTAATCCATCAGCCAGGCAGCCATGTTGATGCAAAGGATTTTAACTTGTCAAAGGATTAAAGCATTTATTTTTGTTACACCAAGGACACCGGTACCATCATAGGCAAGTATGTACGTATGTACATATGTATGTTGGTACAAATGTACATGCATATGTAATAGGGTGGACCTTAAAATATCAACATCATTGGGCACCATTTTATGTTGTTCTATGTACAAAATAAAAGAGTCCACGAAAATTTCAAAGTTATGCAAAAATCATACGAGTCGCTACTAAGGTTAGAAAATATTAATCTCAGCGAGTTTATGAATTATATGCATAAGTATCAAAACGCTGAGTTATAGCTGGTCAAAGTACATTTTTTGGGATTTTTAAAATATAAACCTATATAAAAAGAGGAAAAATTTTTAAGTTTTTTCTAACCCCGGTAGCGACTCTTAAACGTTTCTACATAGAACAAAATACAGGGGGTACATTCAAAATTTAGATATTGATATTTTTAAGGAGTACCCTAATGTTCACACCTACGTACGTATATCCAACGAAAGTGTTTTCACCTCGTCTTTCGCACCAAACCCTTTTGCTATATTTTTACTCTTTTCCGCCTTTCATGTAAATTTCAAGCAAGCAGAAGGCCTCTGCAATAGCGCAATTGCAGAATAACAAAGATATCGTTTACAGTTGCAAAAATCGCATTTCATTTCGCAGTTGTTCTTGTCTCGTCACTGTAGTATAAAATTCACTACAGATTGTAGACTTATTCGAATGTGCATACCTATTTATGTACATACATATTTGCATAAATCAGCTTTGTGACAGAGGTCATACGCTCAGAAGAATTTCAGCTTGGCTCCAATGATATGTATCACAGTTAAAATCACACTGTGAGATGCATAAGTATTACAGTCAACTCAGATGCATACAATTGGGCGCAGTGTTGCCGCTGCCGAAAAATAAAATTTACCAAAATGGTTAAAAAAATTTAGCAAATCCCGTTAAAATTAAGCAACTTATTTAACGGGCCTTAATAAAACGAAAAATGCTTGGAGGTGGTTGTTTGAATAAAGCCGTACTTGGGCTTTTCTTACCAAACTTGGTAAATTGGTTATTGGTAAAGGATTTTATAATCTAAAAATTGCTTAATTTGAAAAAACTCTTCCACACTCTTTCAACATTTAGGGCTGGTTTCTGCAACTCAACTTAGTTTAGCCAATTTTTTAGACTTAGTCAAGAATAAGCTGTGTAAAAGGTAGGCTAACTTTTGAGTTAAGTCCAAAAAAATGGCTAAACTAAGTTAAGTTGAGTTGGAGAAACCAGCCCTTAGTTCTTTAATAGTTTGCAGCTGCCCTTTCACTGGTTTCTTAAATGCATGCATAAAGAGAGTTTAGAGGCTTTCTCAAACTAAAAGTCTCATATCCCACGACAGCCGGGTATACGTAACCGGAACGACCCAGATTTATGTCTGGCCAAATTCTGTCATCCCAACATCACTCCCCAAAAACTCTGGAGAATTTGTATGCTGTTACAAGAACAACAGTCTCGTATCATGTTAACCATAATGTGCGTCTTGATATTATCACGCAAATGAAGAGACCTAAAATTTTACCCGCGTGCGATCGGCAAATAATTTTTATGAGAAGTGTTTTCATGGGAGAAGTAAACTCGGAGGATCGGGAGTTGCGCAAAGCGAGATACCCTTGAACCTTCAACCATATATGCCTGATTGTCTTCCTAAAATAAAATTTATTAAAATGGGAATTCTTCTGACTGTCAATTTTCGAGGTAGGAAAATTATCGTTTTTGACTATTTTGATGAACAAATTTAGTAAAAGGAAGAAAAATTTAACAGGAAAAAAATTTAGCAATTTTGCGTAAATTTAAGCAAAGCGGCAACGCTGGTTGGGCGTTCATAAATGCACATACATACATACGCTTACTTTACACGTATGCCGAACATGTAAGACCTTGCTCAATTTAGTTTGGCATTTATTCGGCTGGCTGCCGCTCAGAGTACAAAGAGTCGGCTCGAATATATCCATAAGTACTAGTACGTATATTATAGATGTACATCCTGAAGGCATGTCGCTGCGAGTGTAGCTGGTGAGTCATTCATTTGTAGATTTTTCAAAACAAAAAAAATAAAAAGGAAATAGAACATTAAGCTCACCTGAAAAGTTCTGCGATTTTCATAGCTATTTGCAAAAATCGAATGATTGAATTGAAAATTATGCACCACACAAATTTTTTTCTAGAGTGCCTTTTGACCTTGCGACATTAAGCTTGGAAACAGCTTTTCTGAGTGCATTTTAATTATTTATGCACAAAATATTCTTATAACTTCGTTGGGTTTTTATCGATTTTTGTTAGGGTTGAATTTTCGCCATACTAATAATAGTTCTCATTATTGTGTTGTGAGTGCAGGAATCTCAGAGGGAATTATACAGGGC
>NW_016176865.1:0-8914 GCF_001687245.7 Rhagoletis zephyria | reverse complement strand
GGCGGCGGCGGCGTGGCTCGGCGGCGTATACCTCTAATATGTATATATGATGGTTCTCATAAAAATTACATGCAAAACTTTGAGCGCTTTGAGCGGCCTCTAAATATGTTTTGATTTCAAATTAAAAAAGGGGTATATTTTTTTTGGACATAGAACAATCCTAGGGGGTGAGAGCATTAAAATTCCGACTTTACTCTTTTTGGACCACCCTAATGAACACGCCGCTGTATTCTTACGTTTCGAAATAAATACATATATGCGTTATTTTATCTATACATGTATACGCACACACATGCAATTATTTGAAAATAAAAAATAAAAATAAATGTAGGGAAAAAACCAAAACAAACATCTAAATAGTACGTATTTTCAAATCTCTGGACTTTTAACAAAACAACTTAATTCATTTTAAAAGTTTTTATTTTTCGTATAGACAACATTTTAACGATCTTATACAATTTAATTAAAATTCATTAACACGGCATCCTGGACTGAAGCTGTAATTAGTTTATCGCTGAAACGGCTATAATGTTTATAATAAAAATCATAATTTAACCCTTAAAATTGGATCGCTATTTGTCCGATCAAATTTAAGGGTTATTTCATGGTTTCCATAATCGTTAATTTGGGAGTTTAATTTTTTATAACAATTATCGATTGTTATTTCTTTATTCTAAATTTTTTCAACTATTGTAAGCGTTATTTTTAGGTTTAAATCATAACAGACTCAAATCAGACATAGAAAGGCAGTCTCCACTGCAACGGTTAAAAATTATCGAAAAAAATAAAAGAACCAAAACAACGATTTTTCTTCATGGTAAAACTAATTAAATAAAAATTAAAAATTATGATTGCATAATCTAACAATAAAAATCTTGATATTTAACGGTTATTTGCGCTTGCTGTTCGAAAGTTCGTGAGAAGCTCATTAATTTAGTCGTTTATAACAAAAATCTAAAGTCGAGTTAAGTAGTTTTTTCAAAGTACGGCACACGAAAATGAAAATAGAATTTTGAAGATCACAAACAAGTATTTCCAAAATATTCTCACTACATTCACGCAAGATACACAAAGGCATATTCAACCACTTCTAGCTTGTTGAATAAATCTTCAGATATACATACAAATATGTATGTATATGTACATTTATGTAAGCATGTACACAAGTTTATAAAGCTCTTATTGCAATTATATTTTTTCTGTTTTGTAAATAAAAACCACCCCAAAGTTCATTTTGTATAGACGAGTATTCTAGTATGGAGTCACCATAGGCGCGTCCCGCCATATGCCATCGTTCTGATATGTACATACATATGTATATATATATATGTATATGTAATGGAAAAAAGCATATACATACGTACCTATGTATATATTTATTTACGATTTAATATACACACACTTATTACAATATATATTCGACTGTCGATATGTACGTAAATGCGTACACATCTCAAACATGTCTAGCCTGTTGGCCAACCGTGCATCTATTAGTTCGGCAGCTATTTACTCAATCGTTTTGCGCACTCACTCAGCCCGTATTACTTTGGGAATATTGGCAAATAAAAACAACACTCCTACATCTAAAAGGCTGGTGTGGACCAAGGCGGTAAGGAGAAGAAATGACAAAGTGGCGAGGACAATGGGGCGTAGCAGTAGCAGCAAAGTGATGCGAAACAGTTGGCGAAAAAATAATAAAAGCTGAAGGAACTTCATGGCAGTTGTCAATCGTTTTGAAACGCTCATAAATATGTACATACATATGTATGTATATATCCCTACTTAAAGGTGAAAAGGTGCCAAGTCCATATTTTTTTTTTATCCAGAACAATTAAAAAAAATGGACTTGGCACCTTTTCACCCTTAAGTGAGGATATTATTTTTGAAGCTTTTCAAAATTAAAATGCTGAAATATCTCAACACGAGCGGGTGTGGTTCGTCATGAAAATATTTACTATGCGAAAATTGGTCTTGGGTAAATATGAACATCTGCTAGCTTGCATTACATATATGAATGTGCTCGTATATACATCTGTAGATATGAATGTATTTTAACTTTATGCAGCATTAAAGCAAATTATATTTTTTAAATCTTTTTTATTAACAAAAACGTATAATTCAAGAAAAATTCCTTTTGTGTTTCACTTTTTTCTTAAAAATTTTGTAAATATAGAGTATATTATAACACCATTATCAATTAGCTCAAAAAAAAACAAAATTTACAAAAAATTAACCGTTAAGAATTAAAAAAAAAAGTTTTCAATTTCCGCTTACATCTTATATCCGTTTATTAAGTAAAATTTGATTCGATACTTTTCTTCACTTGAGACGATTGTTGGAAGAGCGTTATATAATTTAATACGTCTTTATACGCGTACGTTATACACAAAACTGAAACTGAAATTTCGCTTTCAGCTCTCAAAGTGTTTCGGGACACTTTGTTATCGTCGCGACGACAGTCGACTTGTTTCTTTTGCCCAACTGATGACGTCATATGATTCCAACAAGTTGAAGCGGTGACTAAAATATTCATTCAAGCATATCAACATACACAGAGATACATTTGTTATATATGCATACATACATACATAAGTACTAACAAACAACGCATCTTGTTGTTGCAACGGAAGCACCAAAAGCCAGCAGCGGCAGAAACGACGGCAGCAACGCAAGGGGTTTCCAATATAAACAGCGCTTAGTTACCCGTACTAAACGGGTCTGCAATTACATATGTACACAGTACATACATACATACTATGTACATCATCGAATACCTGTATACAAACAAATTATAAACAATAGCGCCAAAAGTACTGCCAACGAGCTTGGGCATTCAACTTAAAGGTGTGATTACTGTTATACGGGAATGGAATGGGGTGACCGCTTAAAAAAAAAATAGAAAATGTTAAATTTATATCGTTCTAGTTCTTGGATTCAATTACCATAAACGTGATAATAAATATCGAGCAGTGTGATCACACTGGATTTCCCGCTCTTTACGTAACACCGAAGACAAAGTCGGATTCCAACGAACCCAAAAAACTGGTATGACGAAGCGTGCTCAAAGCTCAATTTTAAAAAACGCAGGTACATTCCCCATTAAACTCTACATTTGGGCGTAAGTTTTCAGTTTTCTATTGTATTTCGCCTGGCAGATATGCGTGTCCAAACTTGACAAAGATGAACAATATCTTTTTTTTTAAACTGAGCAATTCAAATTGTTACTGTAAGAAAGCGATATTGCATTTCGTAACTTTGGTTTTTCCATTACTTAAAATTAAGTTTTCTAGTTTTTTTTTGTGTATTTTTGGGAATTACGTGTTTTAAAAAAATTATGTTTAAAAAAAACTAAACTTATCCTTATTTTTTGCAAGTGTAATTTTCAAAATCATTTTTTTTTTTGAAATGCGCAAAACGCTTTTAAACTTGACAGTACTGCAATAAAGTGTGTTTCTTCCTTATTATAAATCCGAGTTCAAAGCCAAAATCACTTTGCGCATTTTTAAATAAACTGGTTTTAAAATTTTCACTTCGATTTTAATTAATCACAAAACATATATATATATATATATAAACTGTTTATTATTTTAATGTTGCTCAATGAACCAAGAACTTTAAAATCTTTATTGAGAAGCTGATTTAGTTCAAACAAGGCCTTTGGAACTTTAGAGAGATCTATAGTAGGAAATTTTTAATAGATTGTTAGTTTCATCATATCCTCTGATTACTTGCTCGCGCTTGTTGCCAGTGGTTACAAACTGGAGATCTTTCTTTGGTGAAGCAATGCATTTAGTAGAATCTTAAAACGAATGATATTAGTTTAACGGTACTTGGATGGGATTTAGATTCCGACTGTGAGGAATAAATGTCACAGTTTTCATAATGTAGTGCTTATCATAACTATAAGACACCCACACATTGACCCGTTCTGACATTTTTTTTTTTATTATTGTTTACTTTTAGTTATTTTTTTAATAAAAATATAGGTTATTCCTTAACACAAACCGAATAAATCTAAGTTTCAAACTTCGTAAAAACATCGTTCTTTTTAATTCGAGGTTTAAAAAGATTTTGAGTACGTATTTTTGTAGTCCATTCAATTTTACTACATTAGCGTGCCAGTTTGAAGTAGCTAGGACATACCGTTGATTTTTGCCAATTTTTTTGGTGAAGTTTTCGCTCATTTTTCCCATATAAGAAGTCGTCGAACATACTTCGTATGAAAAACGTAAGTCCTAGCTACTTCAAATAGGTTACAAAACTGTATACTCCAACCCCTTTTAATAGTGTTTATCAAAATTATACGATGTGATTAATGTTTTTAATTAGATACATTGCTAGCTTTTCAATATTTTGTATGACTAATTTGAAAATCTCTTTAAATCTTAAACATAATGGGGCATATTCATAGTCGAATCAAAGACGAAACTAAAAATAATTTCGACTTTTTTAATAAATTTTTCTTAAAAAGCGTTGTCAGGGAGGTGAAGTTATTTTTACTTTCAATTTTGTTTTGACCGTGCACATATCCCATTATGTTTTACATTTAAACGTAAATTTTTATATCTATTTCTTATCTTTTACTATCTACCTGATCTCTGTATAAATGACTTCCCCTTTTTCATGCTCTTTCCAAGTGATTACAACAAATACACACATTGTTACTGTTAATACATTTGATCGCTTTTAACTTAGTTCTGAGTGTTGCGAGCTCATGGATAAAGCTATACTCGAATCGAAAGGACTTGTTCTTCCTGATTATATCGCAACCTAAATTTACATATTTTTAATAAAATTAGCTGGGGAAAGACTCTATAAAAAAATTGGCCAATAATGGGTTAAAATGCGTTAAGTCAAAGACGTTAATGGGTTAAATTATTCATAGTTTGCATAATAATAAAATAAACTTAACATAAGATATTACAAAAAACTGGGTCCCGTCAAAAATTTACTCTTAAAAATTAACTCAAGCGAGTCTAATGTAAAGAAAATGATTTCAGAATTTTGAGCACGCGCTTACATGGGGCAGCCCCAGTGTGCGCTGCGATGCGATATAGGGACCGATAAAGGGAAGCGAAATATACTTTCTATAATAAAAAGAAATAAGCCAAAATAGTGACAACGAAGAGATTACGATGTTTAAGATGCTGACCGAAAGGAAAAACTCCCTAAATTTCTGTTAGAAAGTTAGGTCAATCTCGACAGGGAAGAACCACGGCGACCTAGTGACTTTTTTGCGAATTTTCTGGTATGCATCTTGATAAATGGATTTTATGAGAAGCTTTTTGATGGCAGTAATACACTCGTAGGTTTGCCATTTTCTGCCGACGAGTGACCGCTGTTTAGAAAAAACCTTTTTCCATAATTTTTTGGGATGTTGCTTTGACCAAGGGAGAACCTTGGACCTACGGAGTGTTACCTCTAAGTACATATAGCAATTTCACGACTAAGTGTGCTCAGCCCAATTCACAAGAAAGGCGGTCCCTTAAACGCCGATAGCATCGGCATCAACGGTAAAAAGAAGGGTTACGTCTGTTCTGCCTCCTCGAAATTAGATAGAGGAGCAAAGCGAATGGATCTGCTGGTGAACGAGGACAAGTATCACCTGTCATCAGACAAACAGTCAGAGCATAAAGTTTCAGTTATAGGCCCCTATTGCGAGTGTCGACTGGCAGTAGAATAGAAATTTGTCGATCGAGTCGATCATCTTTTATTTTGCTATTGTGTAACTTGATCGCTAAAAATTTGTACTATTGTGAATGGTTGACAGAATTGTAAACAGCTGTTTGTTTGTTTACATTTGTTTCTTGAGTGTTTTATTTACATCATTTTTAAAATAATTGCTTTTATTATAAAATTTAAAAAATGGACACAGTTGAAATATGGTTTAGTGATGAGGAAGATGATGCGGAAGCTAATAGATTAGTAGAGTTAGCTAAAGCAAGGAGGGAATTGCGAGATTCGTCGGATCCCTTGGACTTTGAAGGTGTATGTACACGTGTGAGTTTTATGAATAGAAGTTGCGTTCCCGATGCTTCACAGTTTTTAGGCTTTACATGATTTGCAGGAAAAGCTGTTTTCCTCATTAATAAACTTTATGGAAGTTTAAGAAATACGGTACGGTTAAGTTTTTTGTACAATGATGTTGGGTTTTTGTGTCCAAACGCGTGACCCGAGTTTAAAAACTTTAACATAACAAGTGTATTGAAAGAATTCAACTTTAATTTAAAATAAAGATTTCAAATTTCCGAGCACTAGTCAATTAATAAATTATGCAGTTTTTTTGTATAAAGTTTTGATGTTGGTTCTGCGCAAAAACACTGTGGATGGCGTAGCCGGAGTTATATGCACAAGAAATATTGTATATGTATCTTTTCCAATAGAAGCGGAGCTTCCTACCCTACTCTTTCCGGAAATTCCTTTGCCTATGTCTTCACTCTCCTGCATCAGTACGAACAACCGCGCAAGTTGCCTTTTGTTGCTTATAATTTTTGATCTGTAATTCAGACACATACATGCATATGTATATTTCACAATTTTTTACAACTTCCAGTTCAATTGACTTACTTTTTATCCATTATAGTACCACTTTCTTATGTAAATTTTATAAACGCAAACTCCAACGACTAAAAAACAGCAATAGAAGGATGAGCGATTAAAAAGTATTCACAGTCGCTAATTGAGCGACTAAGCGACACTCGCAATAGCATCGCTAATCGATAATCGCTTAATAGTCGTTTATCTACTGCCAGTCGACATTCGCAATAGGGGTGATAGATACTCGGCATTGTTTCAATATGCTATCTTAATGAAAGTTAAATAAAAATGGAAAATTTTTAAATGGAAGTTCCTTATAATTTACTCTAAATTTTAACCTACAGAAAGCACAGAGGTTGTTTTGTCAAAAGTCCACAGATATGTAAGAGTCTGTTGGTTTTTGATTTCTACGTAAAAATTACATTTTATGCACTGCAGTATGCATAACTGAGCTATAAAGCGTCTCGGCACCTACATACGTTGCGGTTGAGAGGCGGATGATGCGGCGGATCTTTGAGTTTTCGATAGAATGATTCTGCGGAAGATTTGCAGTGCCAATCAAAAATAAGAAGTTTTACTATTAAATATTACATGAATTATCTTCCCTGATTCAATGCATATCTATTTATGACCGAAATCGTGCTGTAGATGCTCTTAGATGAAATTGTGGGTGTATGAATAAAAAACGCATGAAGTCACCAAGTACAGAACAATGTCAAGTGTTTGGTAGGTTTTACTCATTTGATTATATAACAGGTAATTCATTGCACTATGAGTTGCATTCAGTTGATGCAAATCGTATTAATAAATAACTGAATGAGTAACTCAATCGTAAAGCTACGTGCAAATGCACACACACATACATATGTATATGAAATTATGGATGTACAAGGTACATACTCGTACTATGTGCAAACATGTATGTATATAGAAGTTGTATACATACCCAGTGGGAAAATGTAATGTATAGTAATCGGAAAAATAACCAGTAAAACAACCCTTTTCACATTCGAAAAAGAATTTTTTTCCCCAGGGCGATGTCCTAGGAAAAGTGGGGCATTCGATTTTGCATTACTTAGTATGGAGAAATGAATGTGTTTTAATATGAAATTTTTGAAACTTTTTGAATACATTAGAATGCTGATTACATAGTTAACAGTAATATAATTCATAAGAAATACATTATATTATTTATCACGCATGTAATGCATTACTACTTTTCCGACTGGGTACTTACATGTCTTCTTATAAAGTAAAGCGGAGGGATGAATTTACTCATACAAAAGCATATCGATGAGTCATAGCCAAAAACATTATATAGTGGGTGCGAAATATCCTTGCTCTAGTTTTTCATTGTCCCGCCAACCCCAAACGAAGGCAATGAACTTTCGCTTTAGGTATTGTACTTACATATTTAGGTACATATGTATGTTAAAAGGATAAAAACGATTGTTAAGACGTAGAAGAGCACAAAGAAGTTTCCAGGTGGAGGTTTCGCTTTATAAATTTCTACTTATTTTTACGATACTTGTGGTGGTACAACTTATTTATTTACATACACATTTTAGGGCAATAAATATTTGCAAGAGACACTTCAAAGCTAGCTTCCGATGCCTGCATGAATTCAATATGCTTCGAAGAGATGGCCAATATGACTCCGGTGGTGTTATTGCATTCTATACAGTTAAGTGCCCCATGAGAGACCACAACCCGGTTAGTGTTTAGAGATCTCTACGAACACCATGAACTCTGCGCGGTGAACAATGACGCTCACACCAGTAGCTCGTTTCATATATGAATTCGCCGCTTTGTTTTCTACTGCTAATGACTGGTAGATAATGAGGTGTATTCTCCACCAGTACAGAAGTAATCGGTAAAGAGTTACAAAAACGACCCAGCAAACACAGTTTCAAACGTTGTAGGAAAATGTATTTCTCAATTTGATATCAAATGTTCTTCCATACAAAGTAATTCGGCAATTATTTTTTGTATGGAGAAAATGAGTAACACCTTCCAATAAAAAAATTGCCAAAAATCAACGCGATTTTCTAGCAACTTTAAACTTGCACTTTGTTATACTAAATTTGAATGGGCTATACAACTGCATACTTAGGATTTTTCTAGAAAATCTGAATAAAAAGTTGCAAATTAGTGTGCAAATTTAATGAATTTTCCTGAGTTTTGCACAAAGTTTAGAGTTTTTATTATTACGTTTTCTGGTGTAGAATGAACTATATTTTTATAAAAAATTATCGAAAATAAATTAGAATAAAAACCTTTGCATATATGGCTAAAAATTCACTGTGCCAATACTTTTGTTCGTCACTGTATGTACATCGCGAAGAAAAAATAAATAAAAAATAAAATATACATTTCC
>NW_016176864.1:0-8914 GCF_001687245.7 Rhagoletis zephyria | reverse complement strand
TGCTCCAATTAGTGCAAAGTGATGACGTCATGCTTAGCTGATCACCACCTTGTGCACCACTTCCGNATTTTCATAGAAGAAAGTTTATCAGAAAATCTTGAGAAAAACATTTTGCTTACAATCACTGAGAAATATGCCAACTATTTAAACCCTAATGAAATTACGTCGGCTCAAAATGCTCCAATTAGTGCAAAGTGATGACGTCATGCTTAGCTGATCACCACCATCTGCACCACTTCCGCCGCCTGACGCACACACACGCACACACTTTAACTATATATTAAGTACTATAGCGAAGTCACAGTGAAGAGGCGGCCAGTCTCACTGAGCGCTAGCGAGTGCCTTACATCATTTCACTGAATTGCTTTCGAAAGTGAATGTCTGCGTTAAAATCCCAAATAGAAGAAAAAACAAAGGTAAAGAAAATAAGAAATAAAACAAAGCAAAAAAACAAATAAATATATTTAACAGATAGGAAGTTTAAAAAAAAAGAAAAAACATCCGAGTGCATTGTATGGTTCATAAGGAGCCACAGCGCTTAGCTAATAATGAAATCAACGTTTTGACAGTATCAACAGCAGCAAATTACCATTTAGAAACAAAGAAACACAAAAAAGCAACGCTAAACAAAAACAGTTAAACCGTTTTAATAGACAAATTTTAATCGAATGCATCAACTTTATGTTACATTGGATGAATGGAGACTTTTGCAGAGGCAACAAATTTGCGATAGTGCCGGTACTTGAATATGTTGATTAACAGCTTATTTGTGAGTTCAGTAGAGGTAGTCGAGTATTCGCACAATTTTTATTTTTCTAATTTAATTTTATAAAAATTTTAGAGCACATATACGCTTACAAAACTTATTCAGCGCATAAAGGCTCAGGGATATGAGCTTAAGAAAATTTTTCAATTAATTTAGACATATTCAGCGCCCTTTCGTGTATTCAATGCATATTCAGCGCAACGAATATGCAAATGTTTAGTGTATGCAACAGAGCATAGCTATATTCAGCACATTTGAGTTTACGAAATGCTTATTCAGCGCAAGAAATATGCTCATTTCATGCAATTGAAGCAACTTTTTTGCAACATGCCGTTTTAAACATGTTCAATTTAGCAGCTATTCAGCGCATATTCAGCGCAATGATTTTTTGGCAAAAACTAAAAATTCACTCCTATTCCGCGCGTGCCGAGTTAATTTAATATTTTTTTAGTGATTTAGGTTTATTCAGCGCAACTGGTATGCACACTTTATTTGCTTTATTCAGCACCAAATTTATTAGTTTATTGCAAATATTTGAAAAAATTTGGCGCCCATGTAGATTTAAATGTTTTTTACACACCT
This sequence comes from Rhagoletis zephyria, assembly GCF_001687245.7. NCBI lineage: Eukaryota > Metazoa > Arthropoda > Insecta > Diptera > Tephritidae > Rhagoletis > Rhagoletis zephyria. Next base: position 7,566 of record NW_016176864.1, on the reverse strand, counting down.
TTTTGTTTTTAAATCTTATTCAGCGTATATTTGAAGCATTTTATTAACGCCATGCCGCATACTTTTAAACATTCAGCGCGCTTATGATTAATATTTCATGTACGTACGGCTTATTCAGCACCTTTTTTTTGCACATTTCCAACAATTTTAGTGAGCATGTAATATAAACTTGTTAATTATACATTAGAAATTCTTGTGCCTTATGCGACCTACGTTTCGATATAAGATAGAAAACAGTAATTCAGCGCATGATCAGCAGCTCTATATACGCTTGATATAAAGACAACTACATACATAGTGCTACTGTGCGGATATTCTGCGCTTGTGGAGTTATATTAAATATTGTTTTATTTTAGTAAGCAACGTTTTAAGGTTCAGCAATGCTACAAATATTGTTTGAAAACATATTCAGCACAAAAAAGTTGATAATAGCACAAGTGAAGTGTGAGTAAAAGAAATAGCAGGCAAAAATAAAACAAATACTCATATACAAACCTATTCCGCACAGCTGAATAAAATATTCGGGTGCATAGCTATACAAAATGAAGGCTATATATAGCAAATTATTGTTCAAAAACTTATTCAGCACAACATAATTTGGTATTTAGCGTAGAAAGCGTGCGAATTAAATAAATGTCATGGACAAATAATACATTCAGCACAGCTGAATAAGATGTTGGAGCACATAGCTATAAATAATAAAGTTCATATTAAGAGTTTTTTTAATATGTGTATTATGCATGAAGTAGGTTATTTTGCATTGTTTTTATTATTTCCCCATGACAATTTTTAATGTCATTAAACATTCCGCACTCTCTTTACAAACTGGGCACTTTAAATGTATACTTTTGCCACTAGAGACTTTATAGTTTTTCTAACGTATAACGCACGCGCCTTTTAGAACACCCTGTAAAATTATATGCATTGATGAGTGTAAAACCTTTTCTGTTGCCTAATTTCAGGCTTGTCGCTTAGAGAAGAAAGCTTCAACTTAACTGCATAAACACCAGCAAGCTATTTTTAACAAAGCTATAATAACAATTGTGTGATGCATACCCAGTAGGAAAAATTAGTTCATCACTAACATTTACATACTATGTTATCGCAGGAATGTGATGTACACACACCCCGTTGTCGGATATACTCGTATCGTACGGATAAAAGCCGCAATGTCTTAACGGCTGGGTGTGCAGTTCTACTCTCAGCATTCTAAAGGAGCGATCATACATAATTGGTTCTTTTTTCATTCTGCAATTCTCAAATGGGTTTTAAAATAGGTTGCTTTTGTTTTAAGGGCTTCACTGTGCACCCTAACCATCTAAATTAAGCATGAATTTCATTGGTTTACTCTATTCACCACTATACATCTCACCAAGTTTATGAAATTTGTGGATATGTATGTATATATGTACTACGGAAGGATTAGCACAAACTAGATATCTTCTTCAAACACATTAGACCCCACTAGCTCGATAGTAGCGATTCCCTGAGCAAGCTAAACCTGCATACCTACACAGCCACCTCATGATGAACGCATGCGCCAATGCAGTGGCTGCGGAAAAGACACAATATGCAATTAGGGTAAAAACACATATATACAACCAAGACAATGTGGCATGGCGGAAAAAAGTAGCAAAACGAGCCAGTTTAACGAGGGGGAAGTGAGTGAACGACAATTGTATTAAATAAATAATAATAAAAAAAATGTGGCATGCGGCAAACAACGCGCTTATCATTTGTGAAATGCTGCAATCGAACACAGAGAGACACATACAAAGACTTTAAGCTGTGTAGATGTGTAGCGGGGGACCGGTAATGCTAGTTTCTATGTATTTTATTTAGTTGCATTTACCACCCGTTTGTCTAGCTGCTGCGCTGCTACATACTGCGTACGCCAATGGACAGAGCATTGCACGACGAGCATTGAACTCCAGTTGAATGCTTAAAGTAAGAGATCGGGAAATGATTTAAAGTGAGATTGCAGTGCACTTTTGGGCAGGACATGGAGGTCTTAAGGTTACTAAAACGGTCTTACTTACTCATGATACCTTTAATAAAAAAAAACAGCACCTAACAGGCACTCGTGGTTTGGAAAGGTGAGGGAACCCCGACTCTATGACAAATTCAATCTGTTTTTTGGAAGGGAGATACTATTTAGTGGGAATCCTGGCACGAAAAATTGAGGCAAAAAAAATTTGTTATTATGCGTGCCCCCAGCCAAAAATGTAAGGAGAGTGCGAAGAAAGACCGTACAGCAAGCTGTGCTTGCGAAAAAAAAGTGCGACGCTAGCCTACAGACGAGAAATTATGGATTTATCAACTACACCGATGCTTCAAAGATGGAACAATGAGTTGGCGTGGGTCTTCATTAGGACAACTTAAGCTGATGTCACATAAAACTTTTGCTTCGCTTTACGTGACAGATTCGCTTTGACAGATAAGATGAATTGTATGAAAATGCACAAAGCATGCCACATAAATCGTTGAAGCGGCAGCGCGAAGCGAAAAGATGGTCAACTCCCATCTTTTTGCGCGCTTTGACAATCAGCCGGTTTAATATTTATTTTGTTTCGTCCAAATTCGGGTTTTCATGCAGAAACATAAAACTTAATTACATTGCTGATAATTTTAAATCAAAATAATTAAAATCCACAGCAACTTTGATGAGTAAAAAAGCGGTACAACATTGTTTTCTTGGCGTTCATTGTGGCATACCTTTTGCGTCTGGCGCTTTGCTGGCAAAGTTATAAATGTCACGCAAAGCTACAAAGTTTTATCTGGCATCAGCTTTAGGCAAACATATCGCCTACCTGATGACTGCAGTGTATTTCAAGTGGGTGAGTTTTGCCACAGCGATGGCTACTTGTCTTATACAGAAAAGGAAGATATCTATGAAAGTCCACTGCCGGTCCAGTGGAATAGAAAGAGGTGGAATTCCGAATACCAAAGAAAAAAGTAAACTGCTCGGAAATGTCGCGCATCCAACTCTACTAGGTTCCTAGTTATATCGATAACGAATAAGCCAATGATATAGCTAGATGCAATTCGGTAATGTAGACCAACGAGGTGCCTCAAATTGAGGTATGAAAACTTTATTCAGGCCTGCTTAATCCTATTAATGCTTAATCCTTAGGGTTAATCATTAATCCTGCCTTATCCTACTCGCCGATTTCGATCACAAGCGCTAACATTTACACAAAAGCGTATCAAGGATAAAAGGCAGGGCTGGTATAAGGGCAAGTACGCGTTCCCATTACTGTCACTCCAGCAACACTCCCCAAAAACTATTTGGGGAATTGGTATGCTGTTACAGCATAATTCCGTTTCTTTATAAAAAAACGAGCATTTTTTTCGCAATATTACGTTGTTACATTATGTTATGTTTCGCTATGTTATGTTATGCCGCTGTGTTGTTATGTTATGCTATGAGACTTTTGTAGCTTTTTTTACGTTGTGTAAAACGAGTGAAAGTCTTTGTCAGTGTAGATTCTTAGCTCACTAAAATCTCCCCGATGTCCAACGCTTAGCCCTCCTGAAATATTACTGAAGCGTGAGTTTAGTCATTCAAAGCACGTTAAGAAATTACTGTGCATATAATTATGGTACACAAAGGTTTTATTGCTGATAATAGCGGTCGCCCCTCGCCTCGAGTGTATTTCTGCCATGAAAAACAGCTTCTCATAAAAATACAATCGCCGTTCAGAGTTAAAACTGTAGGCCCCTCACCTTTGTGTGACAACATCATGTCACACGCCACAAATCGGAGGAGAAGCTCGGCCAAGCACTAACACATGTGTATTATTGCAGACTGCATTTCATTTGTGGACGTATGGGCACATTTCTCCTAATTCTACCTGAAGCATTTGTCTGTCCGCGCTTTCAACCTCGTTAAGGAAATTTGAACTGAAAGGGTTGTGTACCAACTGGAAGCGGTGTAGGTATTCCAGAAAACGGCCAAGACCGCTTATGATTGTGTTAGATAGGAGTCAACGTCACCATGTTTCCTACTAATCCACTCTTTAACACGAGTGATAAGTATATAGATCCAGCGTCCACTCGGGGAATGCACCCATCTACTCTGTCATTCCTCCATAGAGCAATTTCGCGCAAATATTTTTTGAACTCTTGTATGTTGTACAGCGTATTTCTCTGGCGTGAATATCTAGCGGTATTTTTCCCGCAATAAAGCAAGTCGGATCTTAACATACCGTTTTGTATGCGCAGGCAATCGGAAAAGCACTATGTGCCTGCCCATTCGTTCGTTTGGTCGTTGATGGCTCTTTTGCTTCGACCTAAGCAGGCGTTGCATATATGCAGTATTGAGTCCATAACTTTGGAGAGGAGTCGTCTCCTATCGCCCTGAGGTCCACCAGTAATTGGGAGAATTCGCGGTCCGCCTTAGCTCCTACTGATTACAAGTGGTCTTTGGAGCTTCGTCTGCTCTAGATCATAACTACCAGATATTTTATATTTTAATATTCTTCTTTTGTCTCCTTGCGCTTATTAATATTGTTACGTTAAGTTCTGTTGCAATGTTATGTTATGTTCCGCTGCTTCTTATGTTGTTATGTATTGCTTTTTTATGTTAAGTTGTAATGCTATGCTATGTTGTTATATTATGCTATGCTATGTTTTGTTATGTTACGTTGTTATGTTATGCCATGTTATGTTGTTATGTTATGCTATGTTAAGTAATGTTATGCTATGTTAAGTAATGTTGTTATGCTTTGCTATTTACAGCAATGCTACCAATACAACGCAAATTTTCTTCCTGATTTTTACTTTTGGGCATGCCATTGCTGACATTGGCCATGAAATTAACTTGTTTGTCACGTCAATACATAAACACCGGTCTGCCTTTGATTTTCCTGAGTTTTCCCCCAACAGAAAATGTGTGTTGCAACTAGCAAATGTTCATGACCAAGCCGGTAAACAGTAGGTAAATTAAGGAAAATTGTTGAACAAATATACATGCATACACATATAGTATGTTGTACGTAGATATGTACATAAATATGTATACACATATGCATAAAAAATGTTTTTCTTGTTTGCTCTAGTGTTGTTTTAATGCAGTGCGTCTTTGTGGTAAAATTTATGGTTCGCATATAAAAGCCGCATAGCAAATCAGCGTTGCTGTTATATAAGCTATGAAGGTCGTCAGGAGCGTTTGTAAGCGCAGTGTAACGGTAAATGCAAACTTTTTTGACCGCGCGAAAAACTAAATTAAAATAATACAAAAAAATTCAAAATACAAAAAAGGCATTGAAAAGTATAAAATTGTAGCAGTGGTGCTAAAAAGGATACAAAACTTGAAGAAATATCGCAAAGGAAAACGATAACAGTGACTAAGTTATAAAAGTAAGCGAACCCCACGTACAAAAGTGGAATGAATTGAAAAATAAAGTCGAAATGAAGCAGTATTTAAAAAAAAAATGTATAGGTTAGTTCAGACTAGATTAAAATGGCAACGAAACCCCTAAAAAGTAACAAAGTGCGCTTTTGGTTGGAAAGGCTATGTAAAAGCCGAACAGCGCGGTGAACTCATGAAATCTGTTTTTTTTTTTACAAAGAAGCTGCTCTATGGTTTTGTTCCTGCAGATGCTACAGAAGTTATTGTAGGCAATGCCCAGTCGAGTCTCGAAATGTCGTTATTTCGGAGTTGTATACGGGCCACATAAATTAGGCTATACGGCAGCACCAAGCAACACCATGCGCGACCAATGTCCAAATTTCTGAATATCGTGGAGTCATTTTGGATAAAGACAGTTCCGAATGGGAGTGGGATTCGATTTTCGATTAAGGCACTATTTCTTTCAGGTTTCAGCAGTACTCTCAGTGCCCTGGAACATTTTGAAAATTTATTGTGAATACTGTTTGAAAACTGCTAAGTCAAAATATGTCAGTGAATTCGTCTTAGCAAAGAAATGCGTTGCCGCGCATTAGAGTGGTCCAAAAATACATGGGGGACAAAGGTAAAGTCGGAATTTTAATGCTCTCACCCCTAGGATTGTGTATATCAAGAAAAAGAAAGCCAAAATCTTAATGCTTCCAACCCCTAGGATTGTTCTACATACATACGCTCACGGACAAAAGAATAGGTGCAAAATTCAAAAAACATTTTGCTTTCAACATATTTTTAACCGACTTCAAAAACAAAAGAAGGTTATCCATTCGTCGGAATATATTTTTTTTTTAATCGATGTTACCGCATAACTTTGGACCACTTCAACCGATTTCGACAATTCTTTTTCTATCGGAAAGGTGAGTCACGGTGGCCCTATACTAATTTGATTTAGATCCGATCATTATATCATGAAAAAATTAATGGTACTCCAAAATTTTTATATGAGAATTGAAGTCGGTGGTGTTTTTTGCTTAAAAATTACTTGTTATTTATTTATTTTTAATAATTTTCATTTAAAATAAAGTTCGACCCGTATCGGAGACCACATAGATAATTGTTTCAAAGCTTAAACAAGGTTCACGAAAATGAATCAAATTTCAAAAAATTTTCGGCAAAATTTCAAACTTTTTATTCGGCAGTTTGAACTGATTTTTTAGATTGACCGTTGATTAGACTGATTTTGATGAGAATTTTTGAAATTTGATTAATTTTTGTAAACTTTGTGTAAGCTTTGAAACTTTTATTTATGTGGTTTCTGTTATATGTAGATCGAGCTACATATCGTCACCTGAAATGCAAAAAGGCGTAACAACATCGCAACTGAAACTGAAAAAGTCGTGACTAATATTTGTATTGTTATTTTTTCATAAAATTATGTGGGAGTTGTAATTCAATGAAATCCATCATATAAATCAAAATGTGGTTTTTGAATTTTTTATTAGTTATGACTTTTTGCATTTCAGCGATGATGTTTGTTACGTATTTTTGAATTTCAGGTGACGATATGTATATTTAAATGAAAATTATTAAAATAAATATAAGTTGCAAACAATATCCTTTTTGAATTTTTGCCCTATTTTTTTGTCCATGAGTGTGTATTGAAAATGTAGTTTTTTTTTTTTGTTAAATTAGAAAATATTAAGAAGTCGCTCAAAGTTTCATTTTATATCGGAAAAACGCACTTTTTGGCGGAAGGGCTATAGAATCCTAGAAAATCCACATATTCAAATAGGCAACTCTATTTCTCTTCCGGACACTTCATGGAATACCCATTGTTATTTAATCATTTTTAATTAACGATTTTTTATGGTTCCCACATTGCATTTTTTCGATTTTTCGGGACCATAAAAATGGTAATTTAAGAAAAGGGTAAATAAACAACCAACCAACCATTCTTAAAGGTCTTCTGAAGAGACACAAATGAAATAAGTTCTTTTTTCTATAAAAGCATGGGAAATTTTGAGCGACATCTAAATGTTTTTTTTTTATTTCAACAATAAAAACAGTAGTATATTTTTTTCAATAGGTGTGCGTGCATTAAAATATCGACTTTACTTTTTATTTTTTTTGGACCACCCTAATATATGCATACACACAGCAGTAAATACATCTCTAATATCCTTTTTGCAGACATAAATAGTTTAAATATTTTTCTCTTC
>NW_016176863.1:0-8914 GCF_001687245.7 Rhagoletis zephyria | reverse complement strand
ATTGAGTTTTTGCAGATAGAGGGTATTGAATATAAGCCCTCGATATATGCATGTGTCTACGCCAACCCAGCGGGAAAGTGGAGTACATATATGGAATATAAAACTATAAATAGAAACAAGTAATTTTTAGCAAAAAAAAAAACGACTTAAAAAATATATATATATATGTATATATTTTTCGTGATCAAATAATCGGATCTAAACCAGATTATTATGGGAACACCTATGAGACACTACCTTTCCGATGCAAAAAGAATTATCGAAATCGGGACGTGGTCCAAAGTTATGCGGTAACATACATCAAAATAAAAAATACAAAATATTCCGACGAACTGATAACCTTCTCCTTTTTTGGAAGTCGGTTAAAAAGAAGAAAAGCGACCGTGCTCCAGTCTTTTAAAATAGTTAGAAGGCTGAGCAATGCCTTATCATCACGCATCTTGGCTGTTCCTGCAGGCACGTAAACTCCTTCCCCTCCACCTATTTTTCACCACGTTATCCATGGCAAATACATCAATCTTCTCCTAAACTGAATTTGGTTTTGCATACCTTGAAGTAATGTAGCCGTTGTTAGCCTAATAAATGTTATTTTGTGTTTTGTTGAAAAGAATTTGTAAACTGGTTTAAACAAAATCGATTTCGCGGAACTTGTCGATACGGTGAAGGGTTTTTACAGATGAATATACTGACTTCTTTTTAACTTAATTTTTCAAATGGTATAGCTTTTACTAACCTTTTGCAAAACTAATTTAGCATCGTTTTTTGTGATTATCTGGTTACACTGGCGCAAGTGATGGAACTTACGGTTAAAAAAACTCAGTAGTCTTTGTAATACAACTGAATTTTTCAAGCGTCAGTTTTCGAACAAAATTTTGGTGATATATTGCATGTATTTCGAATACTTTTTATCTACCAAAAATTTCAAAAGGTTACCATAATCGAACGGAAATGATAAAGTAAAAACCTGGCTACTTTTGTTTTTGGGCACAGAGATAGTTAATTGTTATTTAACCCTCCGATAGGCGTACACCTTTTTAGTCACTTTCGTACCTAATGGGTCTGGCCAGACCCTCATATATTTGCATGTATACAATCAAATGCGTTTTAATACTATTCAGTAAAAAACAAAAAATGTCTCCTGCAATTTACAATTCATCGTTGTTGTGATCTGCATAAATATAATAATGAGATAGTATGATTTCAATGAAATAAATTGTAAAAAGGACGAACAGGCATTGCAACTTAAAAGGACATTGTTATATTTTTCATTCTAAACTGATAAGGTTAGAAGGTTCGATGGTATGGCAGTGCACATATTACTCCTTAAAATATATTTTTTTTGTTCAAAAATAACTATTGGAAACTTTCAAGAATTTGCGGGCATCGAGTTTTAGAAGGGAATTTTCAATACTTATTCGTCATTGTTCACCAATTTTATTTTTTTTTTCACAGAATGTTCCACAGAATGTTTTCTTTCATTTGTTATCCATATTTTTATTCTAGATTGCACTGAATTTTTTAAATAATTTTTTGAATTAATCATATCCTTGAAATTTCAAAGTCGTTTAAAAAAAAAAAAGTAAAAAATTAAAAGCTGTATTTTGCTTCTAGTTTCGCGAGTGAGTATATTGATTTTTTTGAAAATTGACTGTCGCGCGGTATACTATAGGGGTCTGGCTGAACCCATTAGGTATGAATATGATGTCTACAGCAAAACATCCTTATAACTATCCTTTTGTTGTCTTTTTGATCCTGATTTATTTTTTGGAGAATAGCTAAATAAATTTCAAGAAAAGTCTATAAACTTCAAATCGCTAGCTAATTTATAAATGTGTTTATTTTACAAGTGAAATAGAAAAAGGTCTGGCTAGAGCCGTCTGCCTAAAGGAGGATTAATGAATCCTTTCTGTTATAAAAACTTAAAAAGACAAAATTAAAACGAATGTATTCCAATGCCTGCACCACTTGAAAAATGTGAGTAAAGTTCATTAATTTTAATTTTCTTGCTGTGGCGTTGGATCACTATATTTCAAGCTGATACTTTCAAATATATTCTCCAACTGCCACTAGAGACACAATGATCTCTTAAATTTCATAAATACATACATACATCGTATTTACTACAATACATGAATACTGGGGTAGCAGACATATTCTTGCATACGACAACAACAACACATTTTCTAAGCCTGCATGACTTTGTGCAATTAAAAATATGCTTTCAAAAACAATTTTTCAGCTAAACACACACGCATAATCAAATGCATGTAAAACAACAACCACAAAAACAAATGGGGCGGCTTTGACAGCAATAATAATAACAACAAGAAAAACAGGCATATTACTCTCAAAAGAGTCGAGCAAGGCAAAGGCAGAAAAAAAAAAGTAACGTATCTCTGCCGACTACTCGCATTTTCACATTCGATTAAAGGCAAAAGGACAACGACAGGAAGTATGCAACGATCAAAACGGAACACAAGCTAAACCAGCACACAGAGCGAAATGAGAGGAAACAAGGCAAATTAGGTCGGTGTTATGCAGACAAACTTTTGTTTGCCAAATTAAATGGCGGCTGCTTAGTTTGCTCGGAGGTGGTTATGTCGAGTTTGGCACAGGGTTGCACGTTCATTATGGTTTTCATGGCTATTGCCAACACGAAATGAGAATTTCAGATGTACATAACGCGCAAAATTTAAAATTTTTGTATATGACAACACCGAATTTGCTGCAGTTTGACCAAACAAAATTAGTTTGCTGTGAGAGTCGCCAAACTCGCTCTCTCCGAGTTTGCTGCAACAACAATTGCACGCAGTTTGCCAAACAAAATTTCTGCATAACACCGACCTTAATAACAAAGTGAATGCATTGAGCGAGTGCATGCAGAAGGAGAAAACTCCCTGAGTTCAGGTTCAGCCTCAGGTTCACTAACGGCCACTTCATGTGGGTAGCCAACGTGCCAAGCAATCCAGAGTAAGAGGTGGAAGAGGTATCTAAGGATAGTGAAAGAGAGCGCGCTAGCAAACAGGAATGCGCATAAATGTAAGGGAAGTTTACATGTGTTTTTACCTTTTTCTGCTTTGCGCACATTTTTCGTAATTTGATATTTTTAGGCGTTGCGAGTGTGAATGATGGAAGTGATACTTACGAGACGAAAGGACAAAAGAGGACAGACGAAATAAAACAAATATAAAACAAGAACCACTCAGGCAGATACTTGGCCAACCAGCAAGGATAATGTACTGTAGCGTGAGTGAGCAGCAAACGCATTGAAGGTTGCGCCTGCGTCTAGGCAATGCACACAGATGCAAGCACGCACACACAAGCTGACGGTTATAGGCGAAAACGGCAGGGAAATTCAACACATGTTCCTCCAGTGCCTTCGTTCGTATGTATGTTTGTATGTATGTAAGTTGGTACATTATGGCCGAACGGAAATTTTTACACGCTTTGGCGCATTAATTCGATGCATTGCGGCGATGAGCAAGTCATTTTTACACATGTGTGTGCGTGTGAATGAATGTGAATGGTAGTGCGCACAGCTGTCACACACTTTAAGGAATATTTGGAAATAAGCGTTTTTTTCTCGTTGCAAAAAAAAATGTTCGGTTATTTGAAACTCTGGCTGGAGAGTAAGTGCAGAGGGAGGAAGCGACTGTTGACGAGAGTTGTGAATGCACGTAAATGGCAGAGAGCGAGTGTGAATTGTGTAGTGCTCAGGGAAGTGCTGAGGGAAATATCAAGGCTCAGCAAGAGCTGAAGTGGTAGGTGGGGGCAATAACACAAGAACAACAACAAAAGCAAACTTGCGCTGTTGTTGCTTTTAGTGTTGAACACAAATGTTTTTTTTTTTTGTGTTGTGTCGTTTGTTTGTCTTTCAAGCAGGCTCATAAATTTTTTGTCACTACAATTTTAATGAAAAGAGTGTTTTCGGTTGAAAGCGTTGGGTGCGCATATGCAGAGATTCAATTTATTTTTTTAATTTTATTAAATGTTGAGCATTTTTTTGTGTGTGTGAGTGTTGTGGTATGAGCAAGAAATGACAAGAAAACAACGAAAATTATGTTTTACTACACATAAGTGTATATTTCTCTACTCTTTGCGCTTATTTTCTTATTTTCTTGACTACGTTCTTCCAAAATTCGCTTTGTTATTGTCCATTTGCTTCTAACTTGCTAACTGAGGTTATAACCTGTTGTTGCACGGATTCATTGCCTGTTGGCTTTCATAGTTCATTCTTTTGTTTGGTTTTCACATACAAGAATGTACATTAGGGTGATCGAAAAATAAATAAATAAATAAAGTCGGAATTTTAATGCTCTCACCCCCTCATATACCATTATTTTTTATTTTGAAATCAAAAAATATTTAGAGATCGCTCAAGGCGCTTAAAGTTTCCCATGTATTTTATATGGGGAAAAAACAACTGTTCGTAGAAATGGTATGGAATTCTTGAAGGTCAATATTTTTCGATTATGAAACTCTGGTTCTCTTCAGGAGACTCCCAATAACAATACCTAATTGTTTGTTTAACCATCCGATCGAAAATGATTGATTTTGAAGAATTCCATACCGTTTCTACGAAAAGTGGTTTTCTATCCATATAAAAAACCATGGAAAACTTTGAGCGACCTCTAAATATTTTTTGATTTCAAAATAATAACTAGGGGCATATTTGTTTTCGCTAAAGAATAATCCTAGAGGTTGAGAGCATAAAAGTTCCGACTTTACTTTTTCGCATGCTTTTTTGGACCACTCTAATGTACATATGTATGTATGTTTATACATTATATTACAGTAGATATTCGTGTAGTATTATTTTTGTATTTTGTATAGCGTCAGATTAAAAAGCACATTGAACTGTCAACTAGGCAATGAAATTCAGTAGCCAGGTAACTTGCTGGTAACTTGTTTGTGTAGCCGTTCATTGGTCTGTTCGGATTAGTAAAATTTTTTGTTCTTTTGTCTATGAGTTTCGGCCCTTTTTTTGCATTAAATGCAAATTTTTTGCACTACACATTAAGGCGGCCGTCGATGGTTATGAACGCCAGTAGGGAGCCAATTGTTTTTTGTTTCCGTTTTGAGCTAAGAAAACTAGTTCACTCATTGCGGATTTTTTCGTTAATAGAGTATCTACCTAATTAATGGCTCTTGAAATGAGCATAGTTTTGTGTACCTGTGTGCTAGGAAATAGAACCAAGTGGGTATTTTTAATTTACTCTCATAATTTTTATTTACCTCAGCCTTCCACTAGAAACCATTCACCAAAAAACCATTATTTGGTTTGGAAAAAGTTGTGACCCTAAACTTAAAGAAAAACTAGTTCTCGTTATGTTTTCCAATGCTATCGAATTGAAAACATTGGGAATATATATTGAATATTCAGCAGAGAATCATGTTAAATAGTTAGCAACTCGAGAATCATTCTTAAGGTCCCAGTCCCAGCGATGAGATGACAAAGAGAGTTGTTAGTATTTTCCTAGAGCAAAGTCCCTGATTCTATGGAATTATTCGGCCCTTTTAGGGTTGTCGATGTCGTAAGTCCAATTCCAGCTTGCTGACCACAGTATTTTCGCGGGTAACACCCTTCCACGAAAATACTGTGGTCAGCGTAGCTGCAGTTGACTTACGAGGTCTATTTTTTGTTGGAAAAAATGATATCGACGTCGGCGTCGCCAACCATAATAGGGCCGATAATTTTTATTTTTTTTAATTTATTTATTCAATCAGTGAATTTCAAACACAGTTTGTTTAGAAGATATAATATTTTAAAGAAATGGGTGATAATTCATAAAACAGCAAGCTAGATTTAGAATAATCCCTGCTGCTCTTGTGAGGGTTAAAACCTCAGATCGCGATATAAATTTACCCAATAATAATTGTTTGATGGAAACGAACACATTCTCATTTATCTTACTAACACATTTGCAAATTTTGCGTTGGTTAAAAAGAGACCATTAAATAAGGCCATAAGTTGGAGGAAGACGGAAGATCACATGTACACAAATGTTTACATCCGATTTTTCACACTGCCCTTTAGAATTTGATAGAAACTTGTATGTAGCCAGTGACAGAAATCTCTATCAGTCTTGCCACTCAAATGATTTGTTAAATGATAGTTACTGTTCTTGCAGGGTATGTTGCGGTTATTAGAATGCCGGGAATTGTCTGGTCAGAGCTAATCTTAACCTGCAAGTAAGAAAAAGTAATAATTTTCTCGGTCAGTCAAGCCGTTAACCCTTTCAGGACCATGGGAAACATTATTTCCCTTGAAATTACTGCAATAAAAAAAAAAGAATTGTCTACGTTTTTAGTTGTTCTTTTTTTATATAAATTTTCCGTTTTTAAAATGTACCTCATATTCATTTAGATAAGTGTTTTTGTCATGGAATTATATAAAAAAAATTTTTTCAAAATTAGAAAAAAAAATTAAAAATACATACATATATATTTGTTTGATTTGAATTTTTTAGAAAAAAATTTACCAAAAAATAAAATTTACGAAAAAGTTGTTAAGGGGTCATTCCATTGAAAAGACAAATTTAAATATGTCCTAATTATCTCAATTTCAGTAGTAACATCTTTTTAAATGATTACATTTCATTAATCTGGTATAAAAAATTCATAAAATCAAGGGAAGTTGTAATTTTTGCCTATGGAAATTTTATTTCATGCATAATTACTTTACACCAGTCACAAGGAGATGTTCCACCATGACATTCTATGACATTTATATAAACCTCATTTTTATTGAAAACGAAAGTGTATAATTCATATTCATACAACACAAAAACTACAAATTAAATGTTTTGGCTAAAATTCATCTTTGAGTGCACAAGGGTAAAATAGAATTCTTTTCATTGTCCCACCAGTCACATTAATTCAAGTGATAGTTACAACAAACTGAGAAATCGTTTGAAATTTTTGTTAAAGCAATTTTATATATTAGTTGTTGTTCTATGTTAAAAAAATATCTTTTGCAGTTGTATAAGTTCCGACGACATAGCTAAAATTCACAATTGATCACATTCTGGAGTAAAATGTCCCACCAGTTACAGTGGAATGGCCCTAAGAATAAATATTTTTAACCAAATAAAAAAAAAAATATTCCGACGAACTGATAACCTCCTCCTTTTTTGGAAGTCTGTTAAAAATAAAATAGTAGTTGCGTATATAACGCATACGCCCCGTAGCACCATAAGCAGTAAACTAAATGACGACAGGAAAAATTGGATTTGAGGAAGTTTATGAATACTGAGGTAAAGATTTTTCAAATGCTTTGTGAGTGTGGATCAATTTTATAGAATAAGGATAATCCCAAATCTCATGTGATGTTACAAGGGGCCTATGGGCGTCTGGCTTAAACGAACGACTAACTTAACCTAAGCCAAACTGCTAGATAGATAAGTATTTGGGAAGGTATAAGATAAGAAGAAAGCAAATATAAGCTTAATGTAAATTAAATCCATTTCCCTTTTATCACTACCTGTAAATTTTCTACTCCCCCACTTTGCCTACTTAATATTCAACGAAAAGCTTTGCAAAATCACCTTGCCCCTAGCGCATTTGTAGGTACTCATCTCTTCAAGCAGCTTTCCTTGTAGCTGTTTTTTTTTTTGTATTAAATGTAGACAGATTTAAAAAAAAAAATTTAAAAACCACATAAAACACAAAGATAAATGTAAAACAAAATTGTTAAATTACTAAAAGCCTTCACGGCAGCTACTGTTTTTGAGCAAAAGCTGCACAAGGCAAAACGCAACAACAAAAAAGCAAGTGTACACAAAAATCGAGCAAAACCAAAGAAATGCGAGAAAAAATCTAAAAACCTTAAGCAAACAAAGCGCTTGCTGGCTAAATATCGAAAAAATGCTGCAGCAATGTTGCGCATGCGCACAGAAAAAAAAGCAAAATTTAGAGAGAAAAAAAAAGACGCTGTAGTCGCCTTAAAAGTCGTGGGGGAAAAGTCGTCCGAACCAAAATATGCGCCGCGCGCGCAAAGCTAAAGCGGAGTGTGGCAGCTAGAGCAGCCAGCAGGAGCAACAAAAAAGCAATAACAATTGATGTAACAGCAACGACAGCAACAGCAATTGAACCAATCAGTGGCGACGATGGCGCATACGGAACGCGAAAAATGAAAATGCTATTGGAGATACATAGATATTAGTTGCTGATGTTGTTGTTGTTGTTGTTGTTGCTGCTGTCGTTACCTTAAAGCGCAGCCACAACCATAACTATCAGCGCCTAGCGATCAATCTGCTGCTCGAAAGTGCAGTCGTTGTGTTGCAACTAGAGATGGGCGCGGGATATCGGGATCCACTGTACTGATTGCAAAATGGTCGATATGGGCGGTATCGGAAAAGTCGTTAAAAATTTTAAGTTTTAAAAATTAAAAACTTTGTATTAAATAAGCACTCTTTTAAATTTTAACGGAGACGAATAACAAAGCAAACAAAAATTTACGGCAGATACCAGATCTTTGATTAACTTTTTATTATTTAAAATTACTTTGAAAGACATGTGAATTTTGGGACCCACGAGACCTGCGGTACAATTCTGAAAAACGTCGGGTCGCGCGGGTTCGGGACTTAAAAATTGAAGTTGGGGATGGGCGGGATCGGTATTGAATATTTAGTCCCGTGCCCATCGCTAGTTGCAACGAGTATATTTGTTGATTGGTTGGTCGGTCCGTCGGCAGTGTTGTTGTGCGATTGCGGCCACAAGCTGTGAATAGCCAGAAAATGAGCGCGCGCACAAGTTAGCCAATAAAAAGGTAACAAAAACAATAGCATTTACAATGAGAATGATACGATAAATTGCAAAAAAAAATAATAATAAAACAAATAAATTAACTAAAAAACCGTCGAAAGCCAATTATGAGCGCTTTACTTGCATTTAATTTAATGAGTAGCCGGAC
>NW_016176858.1:0-8916 GCF_001687245.7 Rhagoletis zephyria | reverse complement strand
AAATCAATATTTTTCGATCGGAAAACTCTGGTTCTCTTTAGGAGACTTGAAATAACAACATGAAACTGTTTATTTAACAATAATTTAAATCTAAAGATTTTTTCTTTATCCCCCACTGCATTTTTAGGCATTTTCTGGGGATTTTGGCGGAATCTCCTGAAGAGAGTCAGAGTTTTCCGATCGAAAATACTGATTTTCAAGAACTCTACACCATTTCAACCAAATGTGGTTTTTTCCCATATAAACAAGCAATTTTTAGCAATAAAAAAANGGACCACCTCTGAGACACTACCTTTCCGATGCAAAAACAATTATCGAAATCGGTTGACGTGGTCCAAAGTTATGCGGTAACATACATAAAAAAAAAAATATATTCCGACGAACTGATAACCTCCTCCTTTTTTGGAAGTCGGTTAAAAAGATGAAAAACTTCGAGCGCCTTGAGCGACTCTAAATATTTTTTGATTTCAACATAAAAAAATGCGGGTTATTTTTTTCGGTATAGAACAATCGCAGGGGGTGAGAGCATAAAAATTCTGACTTTACTTTTTAACGTGCATTTTTGGACCACCTTAATGTACATACATATCTACATTCACATATACACATATCCTTCAAATGCTTACATAAATATGTTTGTGCATATATACATACATAGTTATGCTATTCGTTTCGATGCAAATATGCTAGAGAGGTGTCGGAGGGTAGAGAAAATGGCAGCTGGTTGTTGGAGCTACATACCTACCACATTTGTGATTGTACGAGAACTGAAAATGCATAAATGAAAAATAAAGAAAAAACCAGAACAACACATTTTGCATACACGTATTGCATGTACATACATACATACATAAGTACATACGTTAAGTACGTACAAAACGTACTTTTTGTTCTGTCTGGAATTTGTTTCATCTCACTGCTTTATTAGCAAGCACGCGTGCACGCATTAATTCAATTGGCGCCCCAACGAGATCTGTGATGGGCAAAATTGTATGAATTAAAAACCAAGTAAAAAACAATAAATAGTATTTTAGGTATTTATGAAGTAGTTTAGATGTGATTAAATGCACATATTCAAAGAAAACTAAAATACGAGGAATCCCGGTAAGTAATGAACAAACCACAAAAAAGCCTTGAATAATCCCGAAAAATCCCATACAAAACATAACACTAAGAATGCTGAAAAGTGTTGAAGAAATAGGGGAAAAAACGAAAAATAAACCACTAGGAATCTCGGAAAGTACTGAAGAAATAAAAACGGACCAAAACAGCACTGAAAAGTCTAGCACGAAGAAGCTCAAAAAGCCTTGAAGAAATAAAATTGCAAGTTCAAATGAAATAAGAAAAAGTCCTGAAATGGTCCCGAATACCCGAAAAATCTCAAAAAATATAACACGACGATTTTCATAAAGTCCTAAAGAAAAAACCAAAGTACCGAAAAGTCCTTAAAAAATAAAGGAAAGATCCGAAGATATCAAAACATATAACATGCAGAATGCCGAAAAAATCTGTAAAAAACAGGAAAATGTCTCGAAAAATCCCGAAAACCTTAAATAATCCCGAAGAAATAGGAAAAATTGCCCAAAAAAATACTGTAAATACCAGCAAGCCCTTCAAGTATTGAAGAAATAAGAAAAGTCCGCAAAAAAATTTTGGAAATTAAAACACGAATAACCACGTATAGGTCTTAGGAAATAGGAAAAAACCTAAATATTATAAATACCGAAAATATCCCAAAGATAATCCGGAATCCCGGAAAATCTGAAGAATATACCACGAAGAAACTCGAAAATTGCTAAATAAATAAGAAAAAGTCCCAAGTAACATAAAGAATACCATAAAGTCTTAAAGAAATAAGCGGAATCTTACAAAGTCTTGAAGAAATAAGAAACCGCTCAAAATAATCAGAAAATCGGAAAAGTTCCGAAAAAACACAAAAGATTAAAAAAAATATATATAACACGAAGAATCTCAAAACGTTCTGAGGAAAAGCAATTGCTTATTTTTATTCATACGGCCCATTATCTCCTAAGTCCTAAAAACATCGCAAAAAGAAAATCTAGAGAAAAAAATTTAAACAAAATTAACGATTATTCTTTCTTTACAGGAACAGTTTTGAAATCTATTAAATACCATAGTACTTTAATAGTTAGAGCTCTGAAATACCTAAGTACTTAAGGAGTTAATATGTTGCATCTCCTAAAAACTTTAATTTTATTTATTTAAGTATTTACCAACTCTTGAATACCTTAATCTTTTTTACTTTAATATTTAGGCATCTATAAATACTAAGCACATTTGTGGGTATTTAGTATCCAAACAGGTACTTTAAACTCAAATGCATGTGCATATGCCCATCACTGGTATGCACGTATGTACATAGTACATACATATGTATCTATAGGACTTGAAAATATGTGTTCTGTTTATGTCTTAGGTGGAACGCTTCGAAATTGTGGGGAAGAAACATACACGTTTGGCTTTCTAGCGCAGTAAGACCCACATTAATGGATCTGGATAAGACTGAGATGTTTCCTAATTGAATCTTGATAAAATTAAATTCTAGATTTCGAATGTCTTTACTTTAGCCTTTAATTCGTCCCTGGCTAGGACCAAGGTTCGATTTTCCTATAAAACATTTGCCTATCGGAGCCTCCCTTTACGTGGAGCGACTTGTTGCAATCGTTTTCCCTTTTTTTGTTTTTTTTTCTGTATTTCCTCTTTTAGCGAAAAGTTTTTCTATCCAGGTTGGACTGTACTTGTACGTAAAAAAGCATATTTGTACAAACGCTATGGCTTCGATGAATTGATATATTCCCCCTGCAAAAGCTTTACGTGAATGTCGTATCGGTAACAGTACAATTACGCACTTGCCACAAGCGGCATATGTTAAAACAAAATAGACAAACAAATAAGCTAAAAAAATTACAAAATCAATGCATACATTTTTGGGAAATGTAGTCTACATTTTTACATACAACTTATTCGAATTATCATTGTCATTGGAATGGAGTTGTCAATGAAAACTTTGGACAATGTAGATTCGCAATTTTTAGACGAAAAATATTATCATTGTTAGAATTTGAGGTAGAAAATATACAGACAAAATGAGCAGATAAGCAGGCTGCTTAAATTTGTTTACTTTATTGCTTTATCAAATTTTTGAAATTCTGTGCATATAAAACATATTTTCCATTATTATTTTTTATATTCAAACAGCTTGTTTTGCAGCTCCATACTTTGACTAGTGCGTGTAATAACTCTGTGATTTGACTGTCGATAGTTTCTCGAGCGATGAATTATGATAAGTTAGATAAAGGTAGCTTCGCACACTGTTTCTCAAAGTCAAACTCCTTAGCTCATTGTAAAAGAACCGGAATTTCACGTAAGGTAAAGTGTGGGCTCTAATTTATAAATATACTCTTAGGTGCGGGTCAGAGACCACGGGACGTTCGCAAAGACCTGCAGCTGTATTCCGACATTTGCTATCGCTAATTTTGATCGCCAAAAATCTCCAAAATAATAGCAGGTGCGCCTAACAGCACCCAACATCTAGTTACATGACACTCTTACTGCCAGATTTGGCAGATTACGCACTGCATCTGTTACTTTCCCACTGATTTTCATTTAGAAAATTTTGGTAACGAAAATTTTGCGAAGTGACTGTCAGAATTACGATGAGGCTCCGCTTGGAGCATTCGAAAGATTTTACGCATTGACGACGACGCGTATCGCAGACGATGGAACGAAGAGCTGGAAACCGACGCTCCAGCTCCGAAAGTATTCCATTCGGAACCCGCTGGTTTTAGCAGAGGAAGAGGGAGGGCCCCCACTTCGTTGGAAAGACCAAGTGGGGATGGACTTGGCTTCACTTGGCATTTCCAATTGCTGTCAGTTGGCACAGAAGGAAATGATATAACCAACAGTTTAAATAGCGAGAGAGCGAGCAATTAAAGCTTCAACTAATGCAACCCAGGTGAGAGAAAATGTCAATGAGAGAATAGCGATGCCTGAGCTTATCGGTGCTACAGTAAGCAATAAGACTATTGGGTTTTGCTTAAGGTTATATTTTTTGTAATTTTTCTAATTTATGCTATTCGGTTTTCCTTTACCTTCCTTTTCCTTACTCTATCGATAAAAACAAAATATCGATAACAGAACCCAAAAAAATATCGATAACAAAATCGATAAAATATCGATAACAGAATCGGTTAGAAAATCGATAAAAATTGCAAATAACAAAATCGATAAAAATATCGATAACAAAAATCGATAACAAAATTGCTAACAATATCGATAAATAATCGATATTAAAATCGATAACAAAATCGATAATAATGGCCGCTGTTGTCAGTAAGTGCAGTTCGCAGTGCACACCTCATTAAAATATCTATATTGCTACTCCAAGTTCAGCTGGCCCGCCCTTTAAATCTCTATGATTTGTCTAAGTAAACTCTGAAATTGATTGTCTATTTATTTACTTATTTTATTTTTTTTTGTTATGTATACTCAGTATGCAAAACTAGCAACTAGTACTAGCAAAGACGCCGTCACCTGTTAGCTACCGACTTGCAATATTATAATTTTTCGCATACCGTAGAACTTTACAACGCAAAGATGCAGCGTACATAGCTACATAAATAACGCAAACGAAGGTAACACCAGCAACACCCAATTAACTAAAGTGTGCCTGCGAATAAGAAGAAATATAGCCAGTTACTTGTATGTATTTTATTAATGAGCGCGTTAACCCTTTACAAATGGCGTCATCATAACCATACCATCAACATTAACATCTACATCAACTCTATTATGGCCAGCTTTAAGAAAAAACAACTGGAAAACGAAATTAAATTGCGAACATAAATATCGAATATTTTATTTGCATAATAACCTTTGGCAGTATCGTATGGCATAAAGAAAATTTTACGGCGGAAAATACCGAAAACACAGTTAAAATAGCCTTGGAGTGTTCAAAGGAAGTACAATACACACTACATACAAAAAGCAATAACAATAAAAATGTAGCATATTTTAGGGCGTTGATTTCTTTGAGTACGCAAAAAAATGTTAACGAGTTACTTCGGCGAAAAGCAATCCAATTAGGGATATGCGTATGAAATCCATGCGAAAGGAGACTTGAAAGAAGTAGGTGGAGCAAGTTGGGCAGCGGGTGTAGGTTAAGAAGCAAAATGTTGTGCAGTTAATTAAATAATTAACTGCAAGTTGACGAGTTGGACTTTAAATTACAAAAGTAACAACAAGCCGCGTTGAGCGAATTAATTTGTTAAGGCATTCAAAAGTTCATTAAATGTTGTAAACAATCAGTGGACTTTTGAAGCTTTCAGCGATACAACTTTGCGTTCTATTAATTTTAAACTTGTGACGGAGTCCGCGACCACGTTATTTACAGCATTAATTATGCTATTGGCTCTCTTGCAGATGGTTCTCCTAATCGAGCCTATGTATCTCGATACTCTGCTCTTCTGAGAATGCTGGGATAGAAATTATATTTCAGGCCAAGGTAAGGCGCGAAAAACACTTATCTATCGTACAAAGTATTTATGTGTGTGAATATAATTTGACTTTCATTTCAATGCCAAAATGTTATATTTTATTTTAGAAAAAACGGGAAAAAATTATTTCTATACACTTCGGAAATGTGGGAACTATTTTACAGCAGACATAATTTGATGTAAATATGTGTTGATTTAACTGAAAAATTTGGCTACGCTTTTTATTAAAAAATATTTTGTAGAAAAATGTTTCCTTAACTTATTTTATTTGACTCCCGTTTTGTAATGTTTTATTTAACTTGTCATAAAATTGAGCTGGAGTTTTCAAACTGGTGGCAACCCTAGTCAAATACAAAAATTGATTCTGAATCTCTGAATAGTCGGCAACCCTCTTTAAAATGATAAATAATAAACATCTCTGCATTGAGCCACATTAAATTATTTCATGTAACCTAATAAAATTGATTTTGAATTACTAAACATGTCTAAACCCTCTTCAAAAATATTTCATAAATAAATCCTCTCTCGTTTGACTCCCACATAAATATGTATATTTCATTTAACTTGCTTATTAAATTGATTTCGGATTACAAATAAGCGGCAAATCGATTTTACTATATTTTCGAATTAAGGCAATTTATACTAAAATTGCAACTTAATTGAATTGATTCAGAATTTCTAAACAGGTAACAACTCTCTTCAATAATATTTTCGAAATACAGCTTTCATAACTCTCTAGTTTGAAATCCATAATAAAATATTTAATTTAATTTGTTAATTAAATTGATACTGAATTTTTAAACAGATGGCAACCCGAAGTATTTCAATTAACTTATTAATTAAACGGATTTATTTGAAATGAAGCTTTCCCAAATCTCCCACGTTTGATACACATATTAAACTAATTGATTTAACTTGCTAATTAAAGTGATTTCAGTTTTTGGAACAGGTGGCAACTCTGTTTTAAAGTACTTCGAAATAAACCTTTTTTGAAATCCTTTCGTTTGACACACACCTTGTTGTAAAATTTTATTTTACTTTGCAATTAATTGATATGAACATTTGAAAAAGGTGGCAACTCTTTTAAAAAATATTCTCTATCTTAAGACAGATTATCACCTATCCATATGCCACATCTCATTAAAATACATTTACAATATTATAAGGATTGCAATACTCACTGCTTAAAATGAGAATAAGGAAACAAGGAATTGCAAAAATACAATTTTCTATTTCTATTTCTATTTCTATTTCTATTTCTATTTCTATTTCTCACAGGTTCTGCGTCTAACAAGTTGCACTCTACACAAAACTATGAAATGATGAAAGTGATGCCACAAATTTTATTCGGAAACGTTTTGCTTCTCTTCTTCATATTCAAATTAAAATGGCAAGATAAAACCATTTAATAAGTGAATATAAAATTTCAATTATATTTGCAATAAAATATTTATTTCATAAACAAAAGGAATCCTATTTGGGATGATTTGTCCATCAAGCAAACTCACAGTTTAAGACATTTTCAAGCAATAAATTTCCATTTTCATTTGCCAAAGTGAGCCTTAAGGCATTATGCATACATATGCACACACACAATATAATCAAATCTAATGTGAAAAACTAATATCGGTTGAGAAAGTTTTTATCTCAGCATCACGTGTTTGAGTGTATTTGTGCAAATGTGTAGCACATAAGCATGTCATTGCAAATCTCTCAATGATATGTAGATTAAATTATCACTTTCAAATTGATCGATCACAGCAGATGGTAGTTGCAACATTCTGTGTGTTTGCTAAAAGTTAACTATGTACTATGTATTTCCATTCCATTTGTTTGAGTTTAGTTTTTCTCTTTACTGCATTGCGGCAAACAACTTTTCCAATTGAAAATATTTAGATACTAAATATAAGTATTTTCTGCTAGATGATTTCAAAGTTGCAAATTAAGTTCAACCAAAAATATTTTCATACCACCCATACATGCATTTTAGATAGATATTTAGTTAAGCACGATGGTATTTTTAAAGTATGTATTTTGTTACGCGGGGTGTGGAGGATATTTTTTCTGGAAAAGGGTCAGACTTAAATTTTATGTAAAATGCGAAAGTTAGCTTGGAACAAAGAAAATTAGTACGCCAGGGCATCACTACGGAAGTGAAATTTCTCTCGATTTATCTCTACAATATTATTAATATTATTTCGTTTTGGATTTTAAGGTTATCTGAATAGGCACTATCTCCGAGAAGACTCGTATAAGGTTGCCACCTATTCGAAATTGGTTACAAATCAATTAAAACATCATAATATGGGTATCAGATGGAAGGTATTTTAAAGATTCCTAACTCGAAACTATTTTTAATAGGGTTGCCACCTATTTTAAATCGCATGTGTATTAAATTTTTTGTTTAGAAAAAAAATCGTAAAATATTACTATTCACGGGTACCAAGAAAAGTTTCTTACACAATGCTTTCCCTATATACAAAATTTTATCCCTTAAGATAATATTTTAAGGTTTCCACTTTCCATTTTACCCAATTTATCTAAAACATCGCAATGTGCATATCAAAAGAAAGGTGTTGTTGAGAACTTTCGTCAGAAAATATTTTCCATCAGTGTTGCCACGCTTCCATGTAATACAAATTTTTATTTTGTTAATTTCAATCGGCATTTTTTTTAAGTATACACAGCACATATACGCTCAAGATATGCACCATTCATTCCAGCGTATTTCAAAATAGGGTTGCCACCTAAATTTTGGAGTAAGAAATTTGCGTAATAAATATCGAAATCCATTTTTTTTTCCAAAATATTTTTTTAAAGCTATCCAAATCTTGAAAAGTATACTTATGCACTCCGGTCAAAGCTCGGTCATCCTGGTACTATTTTTTATATTTTTTTTTAAATTTGCCCAATTCTGTGTCGGTGACAAAACTTTTGTAACTGAAAAATTTAAACTTTTTCATACACTGCCGGCAAAAAATAATGGCACAGAGAATTTCTTACAATAAGTGCACCCTGGCACCAACAACATTTATCTACAACAAAATCTGAGAATTCAGAGCAAAATGTAAGCGAAAATGGCAATTCATGGACCGCTTCGATTGAAAAAAAAAAATCTAAATTACAACTCTGCTACCGCTACTTATTCAATATGACTTGATTTTCACATTAAATAAATTAAGTCCAAAAGAAACAAATTTCATGCTTTAGTATCCACCTTGCCAGAAAAAATTAATTTGTATAAAAAACAGCGCTCAAGAAATTTCCTACATTTTGTACTATATTTATCTAAAGAATTGATTTTTATTTTTATTTGCCAGAAATACAATTATTTCTTAAGATTTTTTTTTTAGAGCTGGATATATGTACGAAGCTTGTACGAAGGTGACGAAGTCAATGG
>NW_016176855.1:0-8918 GCF_001687245.7 Rhagoletis zephyria | reverse complement strand
GTAATAGCCAAAGAAGCAGCCACTGCCAAATAGACACAGGTAGACTGATAGAAAAACTACTTAGTAAGATTCGATACAAATCAGCTACTATTTGTTAATACCTACCTAAAATATCTGGAGTGTAATGCATTTCTGCGTACGCCAGTTTTCACAACTGCTCTTACGAATGGTTCCAAAGTGATTGATTCACTTTACTATTACCAAATTCTTGCATTGATCATACAGTAATCATTTATGTAGCTACGCATTGAGATAAAAGAATGGCATGTAGCGCACGTTATCTTTCACTGTAGAGATGATGTCATTGGGGAGCTTATGGGTGAGAGAGGCGGCCGCCGTGGTGTAGTGGTTAGCAGTGCGCGCTACCACTCTGTCGGCCCTGGGTTCACGCCCGGTTCAACCCAACATCAAAAAATAAAAAAATTGTTTTTCTTATAGCAGTCGCCCCTCGGCAGGCAATGGCAAATCTCCGAGTGTATTTCTGCCGCGAAAAACAGCTTCTAATAAAAATAAAATCGCTGTTCACAGTCGGCGTACATCGGTGGAGAAGCTAGACCAAACACTAACAAATGTGGAAGCGCCAATCTATTATTATTATTACATATGTATGTGAGAGTTTTATTTTGCACAGAACAAGCACTTGCAGTAGTGAACATTTATTTTCTTCTTTTATACTTTCTGAAATGGATACCTCGCTGAATCTAAAACTACTTCTGATATTTTTGGCAAAATGTTTACTTTAAGCGAATAACAGAGCAATTCTGGGGCCTATTTCATTACCGTGACAGGGGCGACGATTGTCGATTTTTCTATAAAATTTCAGAGCTTGTAGGTTTTTCAGAAAGCAACAGTGACAATACTGGAATATTGTCGACAATGGTGCTAACAATTGTCACTCTGACAAAATTGTCACGACTAACTAAATAGCTCCGTCGGAATGATTTCACTGGATTTGTTTATTGGTAATTGCGCACATTTCATCAGTTTTCAATAATTTGAATATTACATATGAATTACATACAAATTTCACATGACTGGCGACAATTTTAAAACCCGACAATGATAATTTGTCACTTTTTCAATGGAGTTTCTCATGGAATTGAAGCGGTGGTGACAATTGTTTTTATGAAACAAAACAACCACCAAACTGTAGAATTGTCAATGAAAATACGAAAGATGCCAGTCGTTACAAAATTATCCCTGTCACTTTATGAAGTAGGCCCCTGGTATTTTGTAAGACAATTGAAAGACAGGTCGCAATCGAGAGAATCATTGGGCAGCGGAATTTTTTCTTTTATTTAGATACGTTTTTTTCTATTCTTTTATTTTTTAGATTTAGAAGAAAAATATGTTTTTTTTTTATTTTTAAAAATTTATTTTATTTTAATTTTTTTTATGTAATTTCTGTCCTTTTTTAATTTAATTTTCTTTTAGTTTTTAAATTTTATTGTTTTAATTACAAATGATGTTATTGTTTAAAAAATTAGGTTTTTACTTCAAAATTGTGTAATTTTATAAATTATTATTTTTTTATTTTTTAGACGTTATTGGTTTGAAAAGAAATATGTGTTTTTTTATTTTTAAATTCATTTAAGTTTTACAAACTTATTTTATTTACTCTTTCTTGTTTGAATATTTTTTTACTTATTAAATTTTAGTTCTAATTTTTTTAGAAGAAAAAATATGTATTTTTTTACTTAATTTAATTTTTATAAATGTTTTTGCTAAAATACAAACAGAATAACCCAGGACCTCCTCGTTAGCAGATTTTTAAATTGGTCTTTCGAAAGACAAAAAGAGCTTTCAGAAAAATTGCCACAATTTCCCTGTAAACATCGCAATGGCACAGTTGACGCGAGGCTGAATTCTCCGTTAACTTCAAATTTAAGGTTTAAAATTTCCGCGGTTTGTTTTAAACAGAGATTGCCGCTATCAATGAGGGAGACTCCGTTAAGTGAGATCAAGGTCACAGTAACTAGCAGCAAGCTGCATGGTGAGTGAGTTGACAAGGCTGGCTACTGTCGAGATCTTATTGGGGTTTCTTTTAACAGTCCGCGTCCGAAAAATAAACTTTAACAAAATGGTAAAAAAAAAAAAAAATTTAAATCCCGTTAAAATAAGGCAACTTATTTAACGGGTCTTAATAAAACGAAAAAACTTGCAGTTACTGTTTGTTTCTTCCCACGCTTTGGAAACTAGTTATAGAAAAAATAGTTAGCAATATGATAATGTGCGTGTTGATCTTGTCACGCATATGAAGGAATCTAAATTTCCAGGCCGCCTCCGAATGGCAAATGGTTTTTATGAGAAGCGATTTCTTAGCAGAAGTACACTCGGAGGTCTGGAAATGCGACGACCGCGGAACGGGAGTTGCATAGAGCAATATTTCCTGGAACTGTATACGGGATCTGGATGAAAGTCTTCCTTAAATAAAATTGAAAAATTTAGTGAAATGGTAAATCTTCTGGCTATTAATTTTTGAGGAAAATTATCCTTTTTGACTATTTTAAATAATCAAACATTTTAGCAAAACGAAGAAAAATTTAACATTTTAAACGGCAGGAAAAAATTAATAATTTTTACTTAAATTTAAGCAAAACGGCAACGCTGGTTGCAGGTACACTGAGAAAAAAATCAACCAAAAATTTGTAATTACCTAACTCAAATTTGAACAGGAATCAAGGAGATTTTTGTTTAATGCCATGGTTGATATTTTTAACCATGATTTGGTAATATCAACTAAACTTTTCTATACATTAAACAAATTTTTGCTTGCCGATTTTTTCGGCATAGTATGTAAAATAAAAAAATTACATATCGCCTCTGACAGCATTCGAACCCGCACTTACTGGAAACGAACGAATAACGAAAAGCATCTCTGTTTATACTGACGCACGAACGGCATTAACAAAAAACCAATTAGATAAATATTTTCAACAGATTTCCTAGCCACACCCTTGCAAAGACTCGTACCGAGTTTGGTGAGTATTGGTGAAGCGGCTACAGAGATACACCATTTCATCATAAGTGGGCGGGATCACGCCCATTTTCTAAAAATTTCATAATAATATTTTTTACCACAATTCTACTCCACATACTCAATTTCAACAATTTGGATCCAATATTTGCTGAAATAACTTAGTTCCTGCATTTTTCGTAAATACTGCTATATGGGAAGTGGGCGTGGTTACAGTCCGATTTCACCCATTTTCAAGACCAATCTACCTTGGATAAGGGGCAACCTTCCTACCATTGAGATACCTCAATTTTTTCTCTACTTATCGTGTACACGGACAGACGGACACACAGCCAGACATGGCTTAATCGACTTCTCTATTCATTCTGAGCATGTATGTATACATTTTCCTATATCTATCTCGATTCGTTTTGGCTGTTACAAACAACCGCTTTGTGAACAGAGTTAATATACCTTTGAGCACAAGCGCGCTCGGGTATAAAAATATTGTAAATATTAGAAAAAAATTCAGCATGTGAACACTTATTTGAGTCACTGTATGTAATGAGCAAATCATCTCTCTAACTGTGAACCGACACTCAACATCGCACGCAACTCATACGCACCGTTCACCCACTGAGCCAGCATCAAAACTACTTACTACCCTACCTTACGCTTTTGATTTGAGCGGGATACCGACTGCGCAAATACAAATAACTCGGCTAATATCGCGGTGATTTTCATGAATGAATCTGCCGGGCTGTTGCAGGTACGTACATACATACATACATAGGCACAAGAGGGCTGCTTGTCGTTTTTCACCCTTCAATATCCGGCACACTTGTTTATCTACCATAACAAACCGCTATAGCCGCCATTGGCGCTCAGGAAGAGAACACTTCTGAATACTTGGTATAATGACGAGTGCAAGTGACTGACTGATTGTACGAAGAATCGAAGCAATCGTCGACCGCACTGTTCGGTTATATGCAACTAGGAATAAACCAATATATATAGATATGTAGTATATGTCAAACAGTTTGTGGCATTAACGACTTCGTCTTTCATTTTGTGTAGGTACATATTTTTTTGGGGCCGACCAAAAACAGTCAGCTTCAGCAACTTTGTATGTACTACAGTCAGTTATGCTTTTTGGCTCTTGCTTTTGAGTTGGTTTTGTTGCGGCTTCTGCTTCCTTCTCAAATTCTGGTACGTTTTGTGTTTTGGGCTGTCATTCGCCTCCAGCGTTTGGTGGGGTTGTAAGGCAAACTGTGGCAGCTTTGACGCTAGATGCGGTCGCTGATAGTATTCAATAAGAGAACTGTGTGAGGTGAAGTACGAAGAAACCACATTGCTCGCTATTTTCATGGCGGATATTTGACATCTATCGCGCCCGCAATAGCACACATACATATATATACTTGATACATATACATATACGATAAATGCTTGGCTTGATTTCATATATGTTTGTATGTATGTATGTACGAGTATGTTTACACATACATATTAATCGGCCTGATTGGCACAAACACTCAATCGTTTACTAACGGGGTAATATTACTTGTATGTAAGCAAACCAACCCTTTGCGATGGGAAATCGTTGCAGGATATTTTGGAAATTTTCCTCTTCAGCAAATCAGTGCAGTTGTGCAATTACCTTTGCAACAAGCTAGTTGAGTGCAGAAAAATAGTGAGATTGAAAAAATGTAGCTGCAAAAGTGAAGTTTTTTTTTGTAATAAGAATACCTACACATATTCGAAAAGCATTTAATATAGTCAAATTGGCAAAAAAGAAAAACGAAATTGTGCTTCTAATGTGAATTGATGGAGCAAGTCAAAGGAGGCCAGAATGTTTGTAATGAACTGGTACAACAATCTCAGCAATCGCAGCTTGGCGATAACGTTGCTTATTTGCATATCCTTAATATATGTATCATATACATTTAATTCGTGCCTATTGACGAGCATCAGTCGTACATTTCAAAAGGTGTGCACTTTTATAATAACTCCATTTTCTAAAAAAAAAACTACATTCGCATACACTTAAGTAGATATACACTTTTTGTGCTCAAACTTACTAAGAAACAAATTTTTCTACACCACTTTTTTTGTCACAGAATCCGCTACGCAGCCTATTATTTTCTGCAGATGCTTTAGCTGACGCCTCGATTGCTGCAAGCTCTGCAAAACTTCATGCGCTCAACGAGATGGGCAGCACCACCGCAAGCACTAATGCCAGCTTGTCAACGAAGCACGCGCCGGAAGCGTTAAACTTAATAAATCGCAGCTCTTCCGCTGTGCGGCGTATTGTGCCACTAAGTGGTGCAAACAGCAGCAGCAGCAGTAGCAGTAGTAGCAACAACAACGCCAACAACATTGCCGGCACTGCACCGCGGGAGGCGGCTGATGGTTCGCCCAAATATCGTTTCCTACGCCAACAAGGCCTACATCCGTCGCGTCATCTACCCGACACGCTCATCATTGGCGTTAAGAAGAGCGGCACTCGCGCGCTACTCGAATTCATACGCCTACATCCGGATGTGCGCGCCGCCGGCTGTGAGGTTCACTTCTTTGATCGCCATTATCAGCGTGGATTGCGTTGGTATCGTCACCATATGCCGTACACCATTGAGGGTCAAATAACAATGGAGAAGACACCAAGCTATTTTGTGACAAAAGAAGTACCGCAGCGGGTGCATCAAATGAACGCTGCAACAAAGTGAGTAGACGAGAAAAAGGAGGGCAAAAGTAAAATATTTATGGTTTTCTAGAGGACGAGTACATTGGGCCGACTTGCTATACAAAACTATTTGGACGGCATTCAAAAAGTTTACTTTGTTAAACAAAAGAAAAGCAACACCCTCGCCGTCCTTCAGTCGCACCTTCTACGGGACAAGGGGGCACCCTTTACATTCCAAATCAATTATGTACACTTCATCAAAGCTTGACTACATATTTACATACATACATTTATTTCATGTTGTGATGTGTCAAAAATTTCTCTGGAAGAAGAATTATTCGCACCTACACTTATGGTTGTCCTTAGTGGACCTGCTTCAGCAAAACTGAAACTAACGAAGATCTTGGTTTAAAAATCTAAGACTTTTTCTATTACCGAACTCCTTTACTAGAGAAACAAATAACTGACTTATTGAGCTTATTTTTCTTAAGAAACAATTTGATCGGTTCACTCCGGGAAAGCTTCACCACACTAAGATCCAAGCACTCATGTCCAACAAGAGCGGCTGTAATCATCACAAGCAAACCGTCTCTAGTCATACTCATGTAAACTGAGGCTTACTGGAGTGCTCTAAGAGTTCCGAATCTAAGCATCGTGAAAAGTAGAGATTCATTCTCAACTATATTCCAGGCGATTCGATTTTCGCCACAATAAACCGTGTCAAGGCTAGTAGATAGTTGCCAAAGCGTACTGAATATGCTAGGAACCCGATAAAGGTTATCATGTGGTAGATTCCTTGTCATGAGGTCCGCCAGCCTTTCTGTGATCTATCCAAGGGGTACAAGGCAGAACTGATAAGAAGGCTAAGGTAAAGTAAGACTTTCTGGTGGGATTAACTGCTGACTCTGTCGGCTGGTAGAGTAAATGGCAGAGCATATACTTTGCGATTGCCCACGTATAAGTACAGCTTGGAGAACGACAATTGCCTTCATCCAAAATCTAGAACATAACACCCTCCAAAGTACTAAACTTCGTTAGTAACCTAAGGTTCCTTTTCTATGCCAAATGACGCTTGGAAATGCCAAGCGAAGCCAAGTCCTTCTCCTCCTGGCCTTTCCAACGCAGAGAAAGCCTTCCTCTTGGCGTTGAATACTTTCAGCTGCAGCGTTTCTGTCCATTCGTATGACCAAGCTAACGTAGCCGCTGTATTTCAATCCGCCGTACTATTTCTATATCGTAGTAAAGCACATACAGCTTTTTATATGCAGTGTTCCGAAAAAAAATGTCTTATGTATCTTATAAAGTTGTGGTCGACTGGCTACAATGTGCTCATTCGTTTTTGGTTCGAGGAGTTCCAGTACTGGCTTTCGAAAACCATGATTCTGTCTCAGTAAAAGACTTGCCTCAAATTTCTGACTCAGAACATTGAGATGCTTTGTAGTAGCGTTGCCTGAGTATTGGCCCAGAAGCCAATTAGCGATGTAAGCGCTATTTTAACAGGCTTTCTTTCCTTTCATACTATATGTTTTCAGGATTCGTTGGAATTTTCAAACCACTCTTAGTAATGCAGTATTTAGGAACTTCGTTTGTCGCACTACTTTCTTTGAGATTACAACTACTGCACCGAAGTACATACAGCAGGGCATTTTAGCCACATATTCAGCAAGGGACGAGTGGCCCGTGATGTCTATTCTTGAGCTGCTGTAAAGCACTTCCGGTCTTGATTGTCATTGTGCGCCCATACATACATATTTCTGGCAGTTTTGTAGGTTTGGAGGTTGTTCTATCGTGACCTAGCCAAGCGTGCGAATGGCAAGTTCTCTTTGATTACCCTTAGTGGAGAGTTTATTGTATCGGCGGCGGATTTATTAGGAGATGCTCCTGCCTTAGCCAATTCCAAAAGCTGGGGACTCAAACACGTGATATAGTATTGAATCAGCCGTAAAGTTTAAAGTACAGTTTCAATATTTAACTAACGGCAGAAGTGCTGCATGGCTATCTGAGAAAATTTATGTTTTTATACTGCTTCAAACTTCCTTCTCCATATCCCACTGGCGCTATTAATTACCAGTACTTCCGCTTAGAGATGCTGGCAAACTGAGTTAGTCGAATAGAGAGACAGACGTCCAGCATTTCAGAGAATATTGTCGCATCCACACGGCAATCCATTTTGACGCATTGATTACCCTGTCTTTACTTCAACCCCGTCTATAGGAAAACATCACCTGATAGTTTTTCTTCAAATATAACGGAGGAGTATATACTCTGTTTCCTTGATTTGTTGAGTCTAATTGCAGAGTTCGCTGCTATTTTGGATAGGGGAGTTCTATGAGAAGTTGATGCAGAATCAAATCAAACACATCCGTTTCCAATGCTGGCCACCATACTAACGCACCGTAAGTTAATATTAGCCTTGCAATAGCAACGCACATCCATACACAGGCCAACTTTTGGCTTTAGTATCCAGTTTCTTCTGAAGATCCTTTTGCGGGTCTAATAGACTTTAAATGCTTCTGGTACGCGTCTATCGATATTTGTCTTCCAACTGAGTTTGGTGTCTAATAAAACAATCAGGTATTTCACGTCGAAGACAACGTGAGATCCGTTGAATTTACGGAAGGGAGTCTGAATTGCGTTCTATTCGTTTTCTTCGTGAACAGCGTCAGTTCCGTTTTACTCGGATTGGCACTAAGACCAGTTTTAAATGCTCACGAGTGTAACCTGAACACAGCTCCCTCTAACATTTCACTAATCGCTGAGGGTATAAAACCTAATATTGTCACCAATACTTCAGCTGCATCATCTCCTCTGTCGAGTTCTGACAAAATATCGTTCAGGCCACCAACGAAACGTAGTCTTTGTGGGGTTCAAACGAATGCGTAAAATTCGCCTATGCAGAGCGGAAACCATGACTGAACGTAACGCATCATTACCACGTTAAAACGAGACTGTGTTGGAGTGGCCATCTATAACATAGACCCAAATCTACATAATTTCAAGTGTCTTAATGTAAAGATGTTAGACAGGTTCCGTCCTCATTGTCCGGTTATTCAAATTACCATACTTGTGTACCATCTGCATTCAATCACTTTAAATTATAATTATTTATGTATATTGATTTCCCTCACTTCAGACTGCTCATTGTTGTGCGTGATCCTGTTACACGAGCCATATCCGACTACACGCAAGCGGCCAGCAAGAAATCGGATATGAAACGTTTTGAAGACTTGGCCTTCGTCAATGGCTCATTTGCTGTGGTTGACACCGCCTGGGGACCGG
>NW_016176854.1:0-8918 GCF_001687245.7 Rhagoletis zephyria | reverse complement strand
ATTCGCGCAAATATACCAATACATATATACAAAATAAGCAAAACAACTCTTTTTGTTTTATGCGTTCGCTGTTATTTGGTTATGACAAACCTCAACCAGCTATTCAAAACTGCATACAAATATCCAAAATAGTAAATACCCAATATTTAGTTCCAATTCGATGTTTAGTGATTTGACTTTATCTTATCAATTATTTAGTGATAACCACAGCACTGATAAAGGGAAATGAGTGACATAAAAAAGGCTGAAAGAGATTTTGTATTAAGTCTCGCTGGAGCAGTTTGCCCTCTACAAGTGTTTCAAACGTTGTGATTACAGTTGAACTATGTAATGTAAAATAGATTGTGAGTGACCTTTATAGTAGACGATCAATCGGCTGCTTTATTATTACGTTTCTTGCTGTTCAAACGTTTTAACTGCTAACGTGGCTGTGCGTCAGCTTGAGTAGAAGTGTGACTTTAACGACATCAATGCGGCAACTAACAAGCCAGTCACGGCACAGTCGGTGCTAACATAAGTTTAACTCTCTTCTTTTAAAAGCATCCAGGTTTTCAAAGAAAGCTTTTTCCATCTTTTTGTGGTTAATGTGAAGCAGCACAACAATGCCGGGCTTAGCTAGCTGGGTTATAATTGTTGTATTTTTATAACGTTGATTATTTTGTTCCTTTTAAGTAGTGCGTGATTGCTGTATATGAGTATGTATGTTTATGAGTATAAATATTATAGCTCTGATTACTGATTTGTTTACCACATAGAGTATATTTTCTTTTTAGTTCATTGTACTGCTTCCAAGAGACGGCGACACAGTTATGCACATACATACCATACTATATGAAGGCATATGCACTTTTGCAAGTGTAATGAAATACTTTCTTGCAAATGCAAAGGCTCTCAAATGAGTTTTTAAATAAGTTGCTATTAGAGCATCAGCGACGCAGGAAATAGTGTTGCTGAAAATAAGCAAAAAATATACTGTGAATTTCTTATTTGCATTCCTACATTCTTACAAGTGCAGGTGATGATTATTTTAGATGATGTAATAAAGTTTCACTTATATGAGTCATTTGTAATTATAAATACGACGCCAAGGTAAACAAGGTGTTAAAAAAATGGTTTAAATGTAAAAGTAAAATCTTGCCGACCATATACCAGTCCATAAATAAAAAGTCATCAACGCTATAAAAAACTCAGCAGTATTATGAAAATTCGGTAAAAATTGCTTTTATGAAATATTTGCACATACCTATGTAAGTGCATAGAAAAAAAAAAACGTATTTAGTTGCTGTTAGCTGTTAATTCCATGATGTCGGCGCTTAATTAAGATTAGTATTTAGGAAAATAATAGAAAATTTTTTAAATAAATACTTATACATACATACATATGTATGTATATAAATACGTAAATACTTACCATTACCTAGAAACGTGCAAAATACGACCATGCAAATATTTGAATTTTAGTATTCATTAAAACGCTTCGTCAACCCCGTCTTCGTCAGCACGAATAAATAGTGATTTTCCTCGTGTGCCTCTTTTGGCAAATGAAATGTATAAATCTCATCGATGTCTTTGCCCGATTGCAACTCGTACCAGTATTTAACTAAACTATTGTCCATGCAACGCACCTCAATCAAGCACAACGGATGATTGTCTCCTGCGGATATGACACAATTATTAACCGCATCATACGTTATCTCCGCATCGCACGCTCTCTCTTCATCAGCGCTTCCATTGTGAATTCTGAACCATTTATGGTGCGCTAAAATTACTGCACAATTGCGGGTAAAATAAAAAGAATCGCTTGTTTTTTGTTCGTGGTATTTGTCGAGAAAAGAATTTGTCGTGCGCTTGAGTTGTGTAAAACGGGGACGAGTTGCTACTTGAGCGATCACTTTTGGCGCCACGTGCTGTATGATTCTATCTGGCAGATGTTCCGTCAGATTATCTAAGGTAAAAACTCGATTTACATAATCAAAGCCATTGCCCATCACACCATCTTTGGTGTGCCCCAGATCAAAGGTGTGTCCGATTTCATGCACTACAGCGCCTAAAGTAGTGGCATAAACTCCGCCGTATGTACGTCGATAGTTGCTGTCATCGGGCAATTCCGTTAGATCTACTTCTTTGGTACTTCCAAAGCAAGTTTGTATTGCATTACAAGTCTGCGGCCATGCAAATAAATAGGCTGCGCCAAAAAGTGCCAGGCCCCCACCTCCCAGGGCTGCGTGTCCCCTTAAATGAAGGCGTATATTTGCATATGAAAAGTCGCCTGAGGCAGCTACTGCCGCACCGTCATATCTAGTACAACTAATGAATGCCACAAATTTCAGTTTGGAATCTTCACCCCAATTGCTGGAGTTAAGTAGCTCTTGTGCGAAATTTTGCCACAAGTCTTTCTCGTTCTGCTGCCAAACTTCTTCGCACGTTAAATTCGACTCAAATACTTGGCAATCGCCGTTTATCGTAAAGGTACGCCTGCCAAAACCCGCTGTTCTTAGCTGTTCGGCATAGATACATTGAACCAAACGTAAATTCAAATTTATTTTCTCACAATTTTCATGAACAAGCTCCACGGGCACACTTTGTTTAGAACATGTAATATACAATGGTTGCAAACGATAATTTTTATTGCTAGTATCGGCAGCTTTATATAAAATCTCCAATTGATGCAAAGTATTGCAGAAGCTAAAATCTAATTGCAATTGAATCTCCTCTGCTAGTGACACATGTTGACCCAGATCACATAACAATTTGAACTGGCCGTTTCTTGATATTGGGGTATGCTGTTGCAATACCCCTGCACTATCTGCATGCACCAATTGCTGTCTTAACCGCAATACAAGTTGCTCCTCCACACACTTTTTTGTTGTATTGTTGGGCAATGGAAATCGTGGCTGACGGATGTGCCCCTTAATAAGAAGTATTGTATGGTTAATGATTTCTCCGTTGTCTAGATTATCCACTTCTATTCTATGCTCGCATATACACCTATTCATTGCCCTTTTAATTGAGACCCATTTAAGTGCTATTGCACCTGAAATTTTTCTGATAAGAAACAGCAAGTACTAGTTAAAATCAGCTGTGATTGCAATGAAAAGAGAAAGGCAATCAGCTGTTTTATGTTGTAGTTACATCGGCACTGTTGCCAACCTCATACTTTTCGTACTAATGGGTCGATTATCGATAGCAAGCAAACTTCAGTTGCGTTGATAGTTGCCAAAACGGTATTACAGATGGCAACTGGCAACTGTCAACTGACAACTGCAGCTGCTACAAAGTGTGTATACAGGCGACTACATTCTTGTGGTTGCTGGGAAGGAGCGAAAATTGAAAAGTTTTTTATATCTTTTACTTTTTAATAATTTGAACGATATTAACATTTTGCAATGCAGTTTGCTTTTACGGAATATGGTGAAAATAACAAAACCATAACTTGAAATTTTAGTTCCCGTGGAGTACGCCCTTTTGGCGCAACAAAAGCGAACACTGATTGCAAATTTTTTTCCGTTATCAACTAAAGCACTTCTTTTAAAACTACCCACACATCAAGTTTTCCAAATTGAAAAATCGAAAAGGTCCGCAAGCTTTTTGTGAGCGGAGGTATTGAAGTTGAACAAAGTGGTTCTCTGTTTATTAACGAATTATACTACAACTTCTTTTGGAAGTCCTCAATATGCTTTGAAAATGAACACAAAACGTTAATAAAACAAAAACCTTGAAAGCATTGCTTACAGTGCACGCGGTAGCTCCAGAGGATTGAAATTATCCTTAAATGTCGCCAGATTGAGGCCGCGTTCATGCACTTCTATTCCTCTTAAACAAAAAATTTTGATGAACTGAGCTTTATTTTTAAAAGTCTTTTGTTTAATAATTTAATTTTACTCGCACAGCTTCTTTACAGCCACTTGCTGGTTGTTGAACTGCCAAATTTCGATTATCGATAACTCTACAGCAACTGACGACAGTTGCCATTTGTAATACAAATTTTCTTTCCAGTTGCGTTCCCATCTGGCAACCGAACCGTGGTTGCGTTGCTATCCGTAATCGACCTATAAATTTGGTGTTTTTCTTTCTTCAAAATGCGAAAATTTTTGAGTTTGCTGCCTGATGTTTTTTTTTTAGTTTGAAGACCAAGGAAAGATTTATTCATCTTAAAAAAATGGAAGCTAAATTTATAGCTTTGTAAGCAACTTTACAAAAATGGAAACCAAATCATTCCAATGGCAACCACAAGTAAAAAGACTCCATTATTTTTAGTACTAACACTTCAAAATTTTTGCTTAGGGCGATTTTACGCAGACGATCATATATATGACTGGGTTATAAATTGTTGTGGGCGATGTCTGTGTACCTGTCTCGCATGTTTTGGTTGCGGCTACTACGGCTGCGTCTGGGGTGAGCGGCTTGGAAAGAGCACTCGATGGTCGCATACCTACTTCTATTTTGCATGCATTTGTTGTGGCTACTACAGCTACGTCTGGGCTGAGCGGCTTGGAAAGAGCACTCGATGGTCGCATACCTGCTTCTATTTTGCATGGATTTTTTGCGGCTACTACGGCTGCGTCTGTCTGCGGCTTCAAAACTGTTGCACTAGAAGTTGGCAAGTCACCTAAAATATGTATCGCTCTTTGTTTTTCCTCTTCCAGTCTCTTCAACTGCTGCTGAGCGGTTGTGTATATACATGGAATGGCGCCGGGCTGCAAACGTCTTCTGGTTTGTAGCCCTTTGTAAGAAAATATGTACATGTGTATGTATTATAACAAAAATGTTGAAACTAAAAATAGTGGACAATTCTTACCCAATTCAAAAGCTAACTTCCCTATAATGTGTTCCTCTTTAAAATGGTCCATACAAATTCTCCACGTTTTTGGTTTAAAATCTTTAGATCGCCGGCAAAACTTCAACCATTTTTCTTGCTGTTTAGGATCCTTCGGGAAACGGAAAAAAGCTCTTCTTTCAGACGGGTCCCTGCGTTGGCTTACACAATTCCACACCGCACACTGCATTACAATTTTTATTCTATGTCAATTTATTTCATTTGATGAGCGTATTTTTGTATTGCGTATTTTAATTTATTCCATTTGGGTATATGTTAATACATCCTATCAAAATCTGTCAAAACGCAGTTTCGGAAAAAGTGTTGGTAGGGTAGGGCAGTCACCCAGCAAACATTTGGAGTCATAAATGAGTCTTTAAGGAGTCCCATTTCGGAGCCTTTGTGCTCATAATGAGCTCATTTAAGAGTCCGAAATGAGGGTGTTTCCCTTCCTGCGAAGGTCGACCTATATGAGCTTAAATTCATACATCAAATGGGCCTCAATATGAGTCATATTGGACTCTTATTGGCCTCATATACGGCTCATTTTCGACTCCTTTTGAAGCTCTTAAATTACTCTTATTGGCCTCATAAATGCCTACTTTCGGAGTGTCATTGTATGCTGTTATGTGACTTTTATTGGCTTTATTCTTCAACTCTCTTAATGAACTTACTTTAGAGCCATGTTAGCAAGGAATTCATTTCAAATACTGTTGCATATTTATATACAAACCTCTGCGCATACATATATATGTACATATATTGCAGCATTCATGTAATAGCAGTTGCTGCAGCTAAATTTTGTTTATTTTTCCTTCCTAATTATTTTTCATATCTGTATAAACAAGTTTAGATATAAATTTCTAGTCGTTATTGTTTTTATACTGGCACAAAGTGCTGGCTCATAACTTGGATCATATATGACTCCTAAAAGATTCATATAAGAGTAAAAAAATGTTTGTTTTTGAAACTCATATTTCTTACTTACCTAGGACTCCTTTCCGACTCATATATTCTGAGCGCTCAGAATATGTTTGCGGGGATGTGGCAAAAATACATCGATGTTTTTCCTCGCATCGATACATCGAAACTTACATCGTTATTTGTCGAAGCATCGGAGGGCGTACATCGATGCATCGATGTGCATAGGGTTTTCCTCCACTATGGAAATAAAACATTGAGAACCTTTTTGGTATGTGGTTTTATAGCTCATAAAATTTTACTATAACAAAGTGCAAGTCAGCCAAAGAAAAAATATTAAAAATTAAAGCAATCAAAACCAGCACTTTACTATACTAACATTTTATGAGCTATAAAACCACATACCAAAAAGGTTCTCAATGTTTTATTTCCATAGTGGAGGAAAACCCTATGCACATCGATGCATCGATGTGCATAGGGTTTTCCTCCACTATGGAAATAAAACATTGAGAACCTTTTTGGTATGTGGTTTTATAGCTCATAAAATTTTACTATAACAAAGTGCAAGTCAGCCAAAGAAAAAATATTAAAAATTAAAGCAATCAAAACCAGCACTTTACTATACTAACATTTTATGAGCTATAAAACTGCATCTTCCTCTCTATGAACTTCAGACAAAGCGATGTTTGGCCGTTCGATGTACTTGAGAAGTCAGTCTAGAGAAAACATCGATGCATCGACAATTTATACATCGAGTGGAAAATTGTCGATGCATCGAAGCAAAACATCGATATTTTCGATGCATCGATGTTTTTTCGGCATCCCTTTGTGAATTAAGGTAACGGTATGTAGAATTTGTCAATTTGTCGCTGAAAGTACAAAACCGCGTATCGTAATTCTGCAAAACCACGTAACTGACATTTTTTGCCAAAAATTTGATTTGCTTACACAAGCTCTTGGCTCAATCCTTATCCAATCGTCCTGAAATATACTAGGAGGAAATGCGATTGCTTTATTAATAAGAGCGCCATTTTGAAATATGAGTGTTTTTGCTATCTAGAAAATTTATGCAACCTCACATACGCAGTTTTGCATTTTGTTGATAATAGGAGCGTTCCTTATCTCCCAGAAATAGTCAGAAAAAGTCCGAAGTAGTCAGATTTAGTCCAAAAAGCGTTCCTTAACTCGGAAATGACAGCAAAAATGAGAGAGCAACAGTCAGTGAGAGTGACTCTCATCAGTCCGAAGTAGTCAGATTTAGTCAGAAGAATTTTTTCTGGCAAAATCCTGAAAAGTGTCAAACTCAACTGAATTTAAATTAACGGAAATTAAAGAATACGCTAAAAGTGAGAATAATCTAAAAAGTAAAAGAAATGAATTGAAATTGGAAGGAGGCAAAAAATAATTGATATAGCAAGTGTTTATTGTGCTTGTGCTTGTGTGAATGTGTTTTGTACATACATTTCTGTTC
This sequence comes from Rhagoletis zephyria, assembly GCF_001687245.7. NCBI lineage: Eukaryota > Metazoa > Arthropoda > Insecta > Diptera > Tephritidae > Rhagoletis > Rhagoletis zephyria. Next base: position 1,710 of record NW_016176854.1, on the reverse strand, counting down.
TTATTTGACGTTAGTTTTGTTGTTGCCATTCTTTGGACTAAAAATTTGGTTTTTTGCGTTCCTTTACTTTTCCTGTTATTCTCTTTTAGTGAGCGCATTTTGCTTACGCTCTGGCATTTTGACACTTTTCAGATTTTAGTCCAAAAAGATAAGGAATGAACCTAATGTGAGAGCTTTTCGCATGAAATTTGAAGCGCCTGAAATGTGTATATGGCACACCGTCTTCAAAAGTCACAACTAAAAATTTAGTACTTTTGAAATTATGCGCAAAAAATGTACACAGAGCTTTTATTTACCTTTCAGGAAAAGCTGGAACAAATTTTTGTTATGTTTTAAAAAAATCTTTTCTACGGAAAATCCTACCTTCTTATTGTCCTCCAGAGCTGGGTAAATGCAATTACATTACAATTACAATTACATTCCTCAGTAATTGTAATTAGGATTCAATTCCTTTAGTTCACTGCAAAGGAATCGATTACTTTTTCAATTCCTTGAAGTAATTTCAAATGGAATTGTTTTTTTCTTTAATTCCATTACAAGGAATTTCATATTGTAATTGGAATAAATTACGTGCTAGTAATGTAATTTCTTTTATTTCAATTCCTTTGACAGGAATTGAAAATGTAATTTTTTTTCCAATTCCTTTGAAAGGAATTGAAAATGTAATTGATTTTTTTTCCAATTCCATTCCTCAAAGTAATTTAAAAAGTAATCGAAAAATTTATAAAAAAAAAATTGTTTACTGTTGAATTGCAATAGCTTTGTTAAATTTCCTGCTAGTATTTCATACAAAAAATTATTGCACTTTCACTTAACCCTTGCAAACTTGTTTATTTATCCATCGATAGTAGTGTTTATTTATTCATCGGTAGTAGTGTTTTAACCCGCAAAACAAGCAGAGTTTGGCTAGTCTATACTAATATATATTTTGAAAGGCGTGTTTTTCTGTTCGCAAAGCTCGAGAAAGGCCGTACCGATTTTTTTGAAATTTCGGAATCTACTTAGGCTTTCCAAGGATGGTTATAGCTAAAAAAAGTTTCGATATAGAAAGGGGGCGTGGCACCTCCCATACAAACCGAATTTTTCAAACTGCATATATTTGTGGTAGAGGACTAGAACTGGGTATGGTGATATCTATATACATATATAAGACCAATTCCATACTCATGGAGAAAAATTTGCATGGTTGGAGAATAGCGTGTGGCACCTCCCATATAAACCGAACTTTTCATATTGCATATTTCTGGAAGTGTTCATGGTAGACTGTAAGCCTTTTTAAAACTCTTTAGTTTGACACCCACATGCCAACATTGCATTTACTTTATCAATTTAACTGAGTTACAATTTCCAAATAGGTGGCAGCCCCCTCAAAAATATTTCCAACAGTTATCTTTCTCAAACCTTTTTAATTTGATACCCATATTGTAATATTTTATTTATTTTATCAATGTAATTTAGTTAAATTTTCAAACAGATGGCAACCCTCCTCAAACATATTTTCGGCAGTAAGCCTTCTTAAAACTCTTTAGTTTGACACCCAAATGGCAATATTTAATTTTTTTTAACAATTTGACTGAGTTTAAATTTTCAAATAGGAGGCCACCCTCGTCAAAAATACTTCCGGCAGTTATCATTCTTAAACCTCTTTAACTTAATACCCATATTGTAATAATTCATTGATTTTAAATTAATTAAATTTTAAAATAGGTG
>NW_016176853.1:0-8920 GCF_001687245.7 Rhagoletis zephyria | reverse complement strand
TAAAATTTTTTTAGCCTAAAACATGGTGGTTACCGAAAGCTATTCGTATTTCTCATAAAAAACGAATAAAATTAGGGTGTAGGGTCTTGAACTTTCCAAAAAAAAAGGCATTTTCGATGGGCACCCTAATATACATANCATTTCTCATAAAAAACGAATAAAATTAGGGTGTAGGGTCTGAACTTTCCAAAAAAAAAGGCATTTTCGATGGGCACCCTAATATACATATGTATGTATGTATCATTATTACCATTTCTTTGGAATACAAACATTAACTTACAATGATTTAAAAATAAATCTGAAACTTTTTTATACATTTTGTGGAGTTCTCTAGGAAACTAGTTGTTAATATTAAGGGAACAGACCTTGATTTTTCAACCAGACAGGTGGTTACTTTGACATCGTTTCAAGCCTCCATTTGGCCGACCAAGTCTTCAAAGTAAATCAAAGCAAATTAAAGTAAGCAAGGCGTGCAAAGTAAGCAAGGCGTGCAAAGCAAGCCTGCATTGAGCCACCGCCTGTAAAATTGCTTATTTTCCATATTTAGGGTTTCCCAGCTTAATTTGAGGGACCATGAATATTTTGATTCATATGTATATGAAGGATTGCTACTGTTACGAGATATCCTAACCTAAAATTGCAAAAAATGAAATTTTTTCTATTTCTGAGGTNACAAGGCGTGCAAAGCAAGCCTGCATTGAGCCACCGCCTGTAAAATTGCTTATTTTCCATATTTAGGGTTTCCCAGCTTAATTTTAGGGACCATGAAATTTTGATTCATATGTATATGAAGGATTGCTACTGTTACGAAATATCCTAACCTAAAATTGCAAAAAATGAAATTTTTTCTATTTCTGAGGTAATGTAGCATCAAAATTTTTCTCAGTCAACGAACTATGAGTATTTTCTAAAAGTATGAGTTTAAACCTTTCAAATGTCGTTGAGTTTGCTAAAATATCTTTTCACTGAGACATCGCATCATGAACTGTGCATGTTTGTGATTTTATCCAAACCTTAACGCCTATGAAGCAAACATTTTTCTATTCAGTATTTTGTCTTGAAATAACTTACTCGGGGGTTTTTGGGGAAGCTGTGGTGTAGTGGTTAGCAGTGCGCACAACCATTCCACAGGGCCAGGTTTAAGACCGGTTCAACCCAACATCAAAAAATAAAAACCAAACAAGTTTCTTTCTAATAGCGGTCTCCCCTCGGCAGGCAATGGCCAACCTCAGAGTGTAATTCTGCCCTTCCCGTTGCGTGACAACATCTACGCGCACACCACAAATCGGAGGAGAAGCTCCGCCAAACACTAACATATGTGTAACGAGCCGGACCTCTTACCTAGAAACCAGAGTATACTTTTTCAAAGGTCTAAGTACAAATTCGCTATCAGAATTTTGTTTTCTAAAGTCCAAGATGGCGCATTCAAAATGGAGTCACACCGCCGCATCCTCGCATCGTTACTCTGGGTTCGGCTGAGAGCGGTATCAGTCGCCATTTTTCCGCAATCTTTGATTTTAGAAAACAAAGTTCTGATGGCACATTTGTACTTAGACCCCCGGAAAATATACTGTGGTTTCTGGGTAAGAGGTTCGGCTGGTTTTTATCGGCCTGTGTTATCCTGAAATTTTCGACGATTTGCTAAATCCTTCATGTTGGTTTTATGTTAAATAAATAATATTAAATTCGGTGTGGAAAAGAAATGAAGGAGTCGTATCTTCGTATAATATAAAGTCGCAACAATACTGGAAATATGTAATTTTAAATTCTAAAAGTGATATCAGTGGATGTCGAAAGGTCGTTTTCCGTTTATTTAACGTTCTTAAACGACCACCGCAGATCTTTGCTTTTTTCTTGCTTATTTCTTTCGGCCCTGTTGATCATTTATGTATACATTTGTCTATATCTAACTCGATTCCTTTAGGCTGTTACAAACAACCGTTATGTGAACGTTATTATAACCTTGTGCACAAGTGCGCTCGAGTATAAAAATATTAAACATTAAACAAACCAAAGAAATATAGCCAAAGCTGGTATATTATTTGTGCCACCATATGTATGTATGTATATTTCTTTCGATTACAAGCATATGTATATTGTATGTATGCATATAGGTATACATTTGTATAATCAATCGGTATCATGTCGTTGTAATCTGTGTTCTGACCTAAGGGGCAGAATCATGAAGTTATTCTACTTACGTAACAATATGCGTGTACATTAGGGTTGCGACGTTTTTTTCATTAGAAACAAACTTCTTTGTCTAATGGTATTTTTTAACACACTTTTATTAGCTTCCACTGTATGTACACGAATGTATCTATTTCCACCTGCTTCAAAAAGTTTGCTCACGCTTAAAGGCCGATGATGCCCATGGCAAATAACCAGGACAAACTACATTACGAAACAGAGGTTACACTGCTCCTTACTGTGAACAACTCTACCAACCCGATGACGACCCAACCTAGAATGTCATCGACTTAACCTTCAGAAGTATAAGCTTAAAGCTGAAGGTAAACAGTCGTCCCCGAGAGAGAGTGGGATGTGAAACTGCAAGTTATTATTAGTTTGTGTGACGCATCAATGCATTACTTAATTCTCAATAAATTATTATTATTTTATAATCGAAATCAAAAACGTGTAGGTCAAAATGATGTTCGGTTTGTAAAAGAATACTATCGAAGGAAGAGTGTGATACTTCTAAACTAATTTGTTTTTGAAACTACGTACGTATTACAAAACAAAAATATAACGCAATTTCAATTACTTATGTTTGACTCTTACATACCTTCTTATATCTAAATAGAATTTTTATTGCTCAAAATCCGAAATTCGATATTTGTTTAACCTAACTTTATTTCGATAGCTGAGTGGAAGATGGACCTATCTCGGCAGCCAGTTCGAAAACGCCCTATTTTAAAATATTTTCAAGAACGCCCTACTTCATAATTTGATTGAAGAACGCTCTATTTCAGAATTTCATTGAAAAACGCCCTATCTCAGAATTTGGTTCAAAAACCTCCCATCTCAAACGAAAATACATATATTGAAAATGTGCTGAGATAGGGCGTTTTTCAACTGAATTCTGACAGGGTGTTTTTCAATCAAATTCTAAGATAGGGCGTTCTTCAACCTAGTTCTGAAATAGGACGTGTTGAAAAATTTTTTGAGATAGGACGTTTTCGAATTGGCTGCCGAATAGGTCGATCTTTCACTCAGCCATCGATTTAGTTTCCAAAAAAAAATTTCATTCAAAAATTCAATCTATTAAAAAACAAAAAATACTTGAAAATTTAAGGATCCTTTAAGATCAGTTAGAGGTATATATTGTATAAAAAAAAAATGCTAAAAATTTATGTTCTTAGTTTTACGATTTATTAATTTCCAAATTCCCCTTTTTGTTAAGAATGCTATACTTCTCGGCAGTTTCTCTTATCGTCTTCTTCCTTAGGCAGACACATAAGAATTGGAATCCTTTTCTAATCGTTCTCTCACCTAAAAGTTGTTGGGTATGAATTGCACTGGTCGACAGCCGAAAAAAGGCAAACACGCTGTTACCGTTTCCAGGGATTATTTAGGTTGTTTTGGGATTGGTTATTGGTTGCGAGTTATTGTGAATTTTGTCAAATTCTTGGATGTTCAAATTATGAAAGCTATATTTTTTGTCACCAAAGGAAAATTGCATTTATGTAAACGAGGTTTTAACTGGCATGATTAAAAAAATATAGTTCAGTATACCTTTGTCAATGGTAAAAATTACGTAACAAATATAATCATGTGAAAGATATGGCGAAAAAAATCCATGCGTCGGTAATTTTTGAATTGAAACTTCTTTAGCGGCCGATGGTTGGTTGGGAGTAAATTGGCAAATTCAACGGAAATTGCGCACGGAAATGATTGGGACGGAAACAAGAGCTTCTTAAATGTATGCACATGGTCTTAATTCAACAAATTAATAAAAGGTTAAAGAATAAGACTCAGATAAAGATCAATACAAGAATGGAAGTATAGGTGAATAGCGAAATATATGAAGAAAAAGACAAAGGCAACGGTAAAAATAAAAACAAAAAAACAAAGAAGTAAAGATATAGGCAAAAATGAAGATCAAGGTAAATTTAAACACTTTACTTATATAAGGGCAAAGGCGAAGGGGAATATGTTGATGAAGAAAATAATAAACATGAAGATAAAAATAAAGTTAAATATTAAGAAAACGGTGAGGATGAGGATACCGATGAAAGTAAAGAAAAATATAAGAGGAAGAAAGATTAATATAAAGGTAATTATAAAGAAAGGGTATATAGATAGGGACACAGAGACTCAATCTGGGAACTATTTCGGGATTTTAGAGATTCCCGGGATTCTCGGGACTCAATCAGGATTGTCAAGCTAATGTTGGGATTTTTGGCTCTATTTCGAGACTTTCGAGACTATTTCTGAATTTTCTTTGTATTTATCGATATTGCTTCCCATATACAGTAGAGACTCAGAAAAGTTAATACTCACGAAAGTTAACTAGGTTTCTGCCACCACAGGCAACTCTAAAAAGTTAACTTTTCGGTGTGAGTTCTTTTGTTTTCCTTCTCTTTTTTTCCAACATCAATTTGATTTCGGTAAAATGGAATGTGTGCAATGAAAAGTTCTCAAATAAATACATTTCACAGCTGCTCGAACTAATTTCGGATATAGTAAAATCGCATTTTGACAAACGCGTGACTCAAAAAAGGGTTATATGTGGATTATTTCACTGGTTCAACGATTAATTAAATGTCATCCGAATGCATAACTCGATAAGTTACTCTCCGCAAAATATTGCAATAACCAGGAAGCTAATATAAAAAAAGCCCAAAAGCTAGAAAAGCTAACTACAGTTGCGAAAATTTTCGAATGTCTTATTAAGGAGAAATTGTCATTCTCAGTTAGCAGCTTCATTCGTCCAAACCAACATGGTTTTATTAAAGTAAGGTCCACAGTCTCCAATCTTGCAATTTTCACGGAAGATTGTCTGTCTGCCTTTCAAACTGGCCATCAAGTCGACACAATCTATACAGATTTTTCAAAGGCATTTGACACAGTTTCTCACAATGTCTTAGTGTCTAAATTATTCTGCATGGGTTTCTCTAATTTTCTGGGGTGGATTAAATCATATTTGTCTGACAGAAATTGTATAGTTGTGTTCGAGGATGTCTACTCACAGCCTTTTATCGCGACGTCGGGTGTTCCTCAAGGTAGTGTACTTGGACCACTGTTTTTTATTTTATTTATTATCAGGTCCTGCTTCTCGCCATCTAAATATCTATTATATGCGGACGATCTCAAAATTTATTCTGTCATTAAAAGCATACATGACTCCATTGCCCTTCCAAGGAGAACTGGTTAAACTACACGATTGATGCATACGAAACCATCTTCATCTAAACATAAACAAGTGCTCACATTGTACATATACCAGAAAGTTAATTCCGCTCCCCACGCGCTATCATATTTCTGAATCTCCTCTGCACTATGTTAATGAAGTTAAGGATTTAGGTGTATATTTCGACACGAAACTAAGCTTTTCCACGGATATCGACTATATAGTTGGCAAATCCTACGCAATGCTGGCTTTCGTCCGGCGTAATAGATCATCATTTATGATCCATACACTTTGAGGATGCTTTATATTACGCTAGTAAGATCCGGGTTGGAGTATGCGTCATTTTTTGGAGACCTTACCACAATTCTCATATCATGCGTTTAGAATGGATACAGAAAAAATTTATAAAATTTGACTTACGCTCACTGAACTTTAGTGAACCCATTCCCTCACATGAATCACGTTGTGCGCTTCTAAATTTACAAACTCTACGTAGCAGATCTGTTTATCTTGCTTGCTCCTACGTTGCGAACCTCTTGAATGGATCGGTTGATTGCCCTAACCTCTTGGAAAGAATGACCTTTAATGTTCCTACACGTAATTTACGCAGTGGTTCTTCTTTCTACATCGTATATTCTAAAACGAACTATGAAATGTATGCACCTTGATTAGAACCTTAGTGGACCTAAACAATATTCCAACTTTTGACCCGTCTCTATCTTGTGGAGCAGTTCGTAGTTTATTATACAACTATTTTAACTAGTTTTAAGTACTTTTGAATTATAGTCAGTAAGAATTTATTGTTTAATTTACTGAAATCTATACTTTTTTTTTTGTTACAGGTAATCTCGTGACCGGTTGGTCCGATTTTCATGAAATTTTGTATACTACTGTTCGCCTAGCGGTTGAGATTCAACCGCTAAAATTAAAGATAGTTTATGTGAGTTGAGTTGAGCTGAAATAACATTAGTTGGAATAGGTTAAGTGGAGGGGAGTTTAGCTAACATAAGACTAAATAACATAACATATGTAGCATAACACACGACAATATAACACGCATGTTCTTCAGTTGTATTTCCTTTTTATCCCTATCACTTTCTTCGTCTCTATCTTTGTCTCTATCGCTTTTAATGTTTATGTTTATGTTTATCTTCACCTTCATGTTCATGTTCATGTTCAAGTTCATGTTGATGTTCATCTTCATATTCACTTTCGTTTTTATTTAAGTTTCTTTACTTTTATTATAATCTTTGCCTTTATCCCTTTCTTTTTCTACATATTCAACTTTACCTTCTTCCTTAATAATAATAATAATAATAGATTGGCGCTTACACATATGTATGTTAGTGTTTGGCCGAGCTTCTCCTCCGATTTGTGGCATGCGCCTTGATGTTGTCACACAGAGCGGAGGGACCTACAGTTTTACGGCGACTCCGAACGACGATTGTATTTCTATGAGAAGCTGTTTTTCATGGCAGAAATACACTCGGAGGTTTGCCATTGCCTGCCGAGGGACGACCGCTGTTAAGAAAAAAACCTTGTTTTTCTATATTTTTTACTTTCTTCCTTGCATGAATATTAATCTTCATAACCCTAATTCCTAAACTGCTGCTAAGCAGATTTCTTTAATTCAGTATCAATATTAAAGCATACATTAAGGAGGAGCTTTATATTAAACCAATTTGAAATTTGAAAAATTGTCTGCACATCAGCATCAAAATACCTTTCTAATGATACATAATTGTTTATACCTTTGAGGTATAGTTTAGCCGTAAAAGGGGTGTAGAGAAAACATGATTGCCTATTTGTATATAAGATAAGATACCAAAAACCAAAAAACATATGGAAACATCATTATATTGCAATATATTCGGGATCTTCATCAAAAGTGATAAACTGATTTAATTATCATTTTATCTCGTTTATCGGAAGTTTATCAATTTATATGAACGCCGCTATTATTTTATATTTCATTATATAAGATTAAAAATCTTGTTTATTTTGGTTCACTTTGGCCAAATGATGTTGTCATTGATGCCACATCAAGTGATATCATGTTATGTGGTGAAATTGGGTGTGGGAGTTACGGTATTGTGAATCCAGGTGTGGTGGTGGGCTTAAGAGGTGAGGTGAATTAAGGTGTAGTGGATTTAGGTGAGGTGGATTTAGGTGTGGTGAGTTAAGGTGTGATGAGAAAGTTGAGGTGTGGTGAAATAGTGTGTGGTGGATTTAGGTGTGGTGAATTTAGGTGCGGAGAGTGAAGTAGTGGTGGATTTAGATGTGGGGAATTAAGGTATGGTAAATTAATGTGTGGCCGCGGTGGTGTAGTGGTAAGCAGTGCGCGCTTCCGCCCCGCAACGCCTGGGTTCAAACCCTGGTCAAAGCAACATCGCAAAAAATATAGAAAAAAGGTTGATTCTTAACAGCGGTCGTCCCTCGGCAGGCAATGGCAAACTTCCGAGTGTATTTCTGACACGAAAAACAGATTCTTATAAAAATACAATCACCGTTCGGAGTCGGCGTAAAACTGTAGGTCCCTCCGCTTTGTGTGACAACATCAAGACGCACACCACAAATCGGAGGAGAAGCTCGGCCAAACACTAACATATGTGTAAGCGCCAATCTATTATTAGTCTTCTCCATACTCAACTTTACCTCCTTCCATGTTTGAGTTTAATCAATTCATGTACATTAGACTGCATCACTCCCCATAAAAAAAAAATCGGTATTGTTTTTCCATTGGAATTATAAAATCTATTATATTTTAAGACGTCCATCAAAATATTTCGCAAAAAATATTAAGATTAAAGTTAGCTGGACCGATTTGAAAATACCTCCAAAGATGGGAGTTTTTTATGAATAAAACTAGTTTAGTTAAAGATTTTTTTTTGAAAAAATCCCCTCAAATGACAAAACGGTTTAAGCTTAAAAAGTTTGCATAAAAATATTTAAAAAAAAATTTGAACGGAATCGTAATGAGATTTTTGATACAGTTTTTAACTTTTTTCAAAGATTGGTATAAGAAATACTTGAATAACTTAGCCTTAACTCTTCCGATTTAGACTTGTGAGATATCATTGGAAAGGTATTTTCTCACCCTTTTTATTTCTTTGCTAATAAACTCATTCAAAGGATGAAAGAGAAAGGTAGGATGAACGAATATCATGCAAAGTTGAATTAAGATGTGTTGGTATTTGAAAAAAAAAAAAATTGGGACACGAATGCCTTTTTTTGCACATAAATAAAAATAATGGGAAAATACCTTTCTACCGAGATCCCATAAACCTAAAAAAGTTTTGGCCCAGTTATTTAAGTTTTTCGTAAATCAATCTTTGAAAAAAGTAAAAAAACAGCATCAAAAATCTCATTATTACGATTCCGTTGAAAAGATTTTTAAATATTTTTATGCAGAATTTTTAAGCCTAATTTGTTTTATCATCTGAGGGGAATTTTTCAAAAAGTTCTCTTAGAAACTATTTTAATTCATAATTTTTTGGAGGTATTTTCAAATCGGCCCAGCTCGCTGAAATCTTAATATTTTTCCGAAATATTTTGGTGGACGTC
>NW_016176851.1:0-8921 GCF_001687245.7 Rhagoletis zephyria | reverse complement strand
ACGCACAAAAAAAAATGTTTGAATGAATCAAATTAATCTCAAAGATATTCACATTTTTTGAAAAATATTTTTATGGAATAAGTAAATAATTTTATTTAAAGGCACGAATTTGTTTTGTTTAACATTAAAATTTGTATGAATTGTTAACTAAAACTGTAAACAATAATGTGTGTAGTTTTTATTTTCGCTGTTAATTTGTGCTGAAAATCCCGTTAATTCAAGAAATCTAGCTTTAATGAGGAAAAAAAGTTTGGTAGTGTACAAACTGATTTGGTAGGCGTTTTGGTACCTAATAATATTTTCAAGTGGCAACACTGATTGCAATGTCTGAATCAATAGCAGACAAGTGCAAAACCCTCAAATGCATAACAATGATTTCGAGAGCGAGAGTGATAAAGTCCACATTAAGCACGCAAGAGACAGAGCGCAACTTGGTGCAACTTCAGCGCAGAGTGGTAAGCTGAAAAGACGGAAATGATGAGAGCAAATGGAAAAATGCCAATGTAAATAGAAGCAAAGCAGTGAAATCGCCGGGTCTAATGGGCGGTCTAAGAATAAGGTCAATCAAGCGTGAAAATACACGTTTTGAGCTGACGTTTGTAATCGAGTAATGCGGACGTTTCTATGGAAAAAGGGCATTGGGGTGGGAGGGTATGCGATATGTGTGTGTGCAGTGTTTGCATTGAATTTCAATAGCCAATGACCAGAAGGTAATCACAGTCGTTCAGCGAACTTATGAGCTTGTGTTTTGTGTGTTGGACGGTTGGAAGTACTTTAATAATTTTAGGTGGGTGTAAACTGTGTTGGTCGCACAGTGAAACGCTATTAAGGGAGCTGGTTGAAGTCTACGAGACTGTGAGTTGCTTCTTAATAGATAACCATTATGCCTAAAGCCTGAAAGAGCAATTTCGACGACTGTCTTTCAACTTACCACAGTCTTTAAAAGTCTTTCGTAAGAAAATTTTTAATTCTGGAAATTATCTTAAAACCTCTTTTGGGTCTTTCGAATGACTAATTGAAAGATTAGCTAACGAGGAGGACAGAGCGGTATTATGCTTGTCTTTTAGCAATAAAATTTCTAAAAATTAAATTCAATAAAAAAAATATATATTTCTTTTCAAAACAATAACTAAAAATTAAAAGAAAAGAAAAGTGAAAAAGAAAGAAGGTTAAATTATAAAAATTAATAAGCTTAGTATCCAGCTCTTAAGAAAAGCAAAAACTCCATATAAAATGACGTACAAGAAATGGCTAAGAAATTTTCTTGAGTCAAATTTCCTTAAGGCAGTACGCAGTTCTTCAGAAATTTAGTACGCTTTCTACTACGGTTTTCTAAAGTTTTTTGTGAAAAAAGAGCACAAGGCAACCCAGGTTTGCAACAGAAATATATGCCCGTTCCATTATTTCTTGAGGAAAGAGTGAGGCAACAGGCTGTGAGGTATAAAAAATGTCAAAATTCCTTGGACACACACGCGAAATAATTGCAATTTTTTCTTGACCGTTTTCTTAAGAGCTGGATACTAAGCTATAACATGAAATTCAAGAGGAAACTTGTTAAGTGTTCCCTTATTGCTCTTATAAGATATCGTAACACTACCCTCAAAATTTGACAATAACTTCTACCACCATTTCGTTCATATTTTTCAGTTTTCAGTTCCGTCTAATTTTCTCTCCTTCAGTTGTGACCAGAGTCTGCATGTTTCCATTGTCCTAGTCCTCTGATCTGACCTGGCGATCTACGACAGTTGCGACCAAGATATATTACGCAGGAGGAGCTTTTTAAGCACTCTTTTATCGTCACTCATTTATAAATAGTCGATTCGTCAACCAGCTCTGACCATGAGAAATACAGTTCCACCTCTCCTGAATTTTACCTTCAAAATTAAAGAAAATGCGAAATCAGTAGAAAATAGCCCAACTTAAAAATTACGCCTAGAAAAGATTGACCTTGAAGTACTTCTACATTTGCTCTGTCTTTCCTAGGAAGGAAAGGGCGTAAAAGCTCTTAAAACTGGTGCACTCATTCAGCGCCACAAAGAAAATGGGTAAAAGGCAGAATCGCGGAAGTATTCATTAGGCGTGACGGTCGAGTTCGGAAAGACAACGTCCTAACAATTATCCAGGGATAGCCAACTTAAGATATTGCGAATCCACAGAGGAATCGCTAGGAGGTAGGATGCAGTTCCATTAATTTGTGCTTCGGTCACATGAAAATAAAAAGTGGTATCCTTTTGTACATAGTCTGTTGGATGGAAAGTACGCGCTGATGCCTTTCAAAGAAGAACATTATATTACGACCGCTCTTTAGCAGCCGCTACGTCGAACAGGTAAGACGTCTTACCACTTAATTCGCGTCAGAACTCATTAGAAGTGAAACTTTGGAATCCTCGAAAAATAATTATTAAAAGCTGTTTGGCAAAGAATAATATTAAATGAGCACTAACACAGGCCCATGCCATGGTCTGAACCCAAAGTAATACCTGTTGGCAAGAGTTAAACTTCGCTGAATCTCCGGGCTTACATTATTTGTGATACCAATGCTGGATCCAAATTAGCCGTGGGTAACACAGTGCGGCGCCGCGCCATTGCGCTGATACCGAGAGCTGAGTTACTGGCGCCGATACCGATTTTCACAACTCTGTGACGCAATGGCGCCAGCAACACCGGAACACTAACAACACCGGGCGGCGCAAAGAACCAGCAAAGAACACACAAAAGCGAAGTGTCACTTGTAAAATGTGCAGCACAAGGCGAATTTTTACAAGGTGTTGTTGCTAAAATTAGCCGCGGTCCTTCTGAATGTGAAAATTATGTCTTTGTTGTATTTTTGGGTTTTGAACTTGGCTTGTTTTTGCCCAACCGATACCACCTTGTATTAATTCACCTTAGTTCAACACCGGAACACTGACAACGACGGGTGTCGCAAAGAACCAGCAAAGAACACCCGAAACAGAAATGTCTCTTGTAAAATGTGCAGCACAGCTAGAATTCGTCGCGGTCCTTCTGAATGTGCAAATGATGGGTTTGTTGTATTTTTGGGTTTTGAACTTGGGTATACATGAGTTTTTTCTCAACCGATATCACCTTGTATTAATTCACTTTGGTGCAGCGTGCAGCAATAAAGGAAATGAGCTTTAGCCTGAAGAGGCGCAATTGCGCCAACACACTGTGCTGATTCCGACAGTGGCGCTGGAGTTGGTGTGTCAGCGCCAAAAAATTTGCGCCGTTACCCAGGCCTAATCCAAAGGGTCCTAAGTACACAAATCCTAAAAAGCGATGCCTTTTCAGTGTTGTCAGCAGGTATTTTGCTTCGTCATCGTTCAACGCTAAATCAAACTCTTCTTCAAAAGGTGTACAGACCCTGAAATTGAGCCTGAAAAGACTTTTCCAATTTGGTTATAGCTGAAAGTTGTTCTGAACGTTGTGTTTATCGTATCTGGGTTAGCCAAAAAGAAGTTGAAAAATGTAAACAATTGCTAAGAAAACGAACCACTGTGGCAATTAATTTAGTTTAGGGTACTTCAGTGCAAATCAATTTTTTTTTGCATACTTAAATGCAACTCAATGAGCTCTCTTTTGATTGTGCTTATACTCTTTTACCACTTTGTACCTTGTGGAACGTAAATTTATCTTGGCCAAATATAACACCTGTGCTCGGCGCTAATCACGTTTTCGCTCTTTCTCTAACCCACTTCCGCTCTGGAAACCTTCAACACATAAGCATTTGGATTTCTTACAGCTCACTATTTATGTATGGATGTACATACCAGTGTTGCCAAACATGGGCTTTTCCTACCAAAACTGGTAAGTACAATATTGCTAATATACAATATGTACATCCAAGTTATATACTTTATGTGTCTACAACTTAGTTTCAATTGAACTCAACTAGAAACTACATACATATGTATGTATTTACATATATGTCCTGAAGACTGGTGTGCTGAAAAAGGCTTGTCAATAAACTCACTGAAGTCCACCGTTGTCCATCTCACAGAGACTTCATGGTAAGACTTGGGGAACATCACCAAAACTAGCCTATTGGTCTTTCGATACGGTAGTGAGACCCGTTGTCACACATGTGACACTAGCCTGATGGCCAAAAGCTGGGCAAGTAAAGGAAGGTGCCGCCTTGAGCAAGCTGCACCGACTGGTCCGCGTGGCCATCACAGGAGATATGGCATTCCTCCTTTGTCTATTCTGTTTGAAAAATGGGCATGCTGGAGCGCTCTACGACTGTCCAATATGATCAGAAAACAAAATGAAGAGTCTTTGAGTCTTTTAAAACGGTATCAAGCTTGTGGACAGCTGTAAAACTCTCTTGAACCACTTGGATGCCCACAATAGCGTAATGCTGTGGTGAGTTCCGGGACATGAAGGGTTTAAAGGCAAAGAAAGGGCTGACTGTCTCCAAAGCGTGAAGCCCAAATGCGCTTGCATGGTCCATAACTTTTTGTGAGCTGGCGGAGGAGACCCCAGAGCATATCCTATGTGACTGCCCATGTATCACGAATAGCAGACTGATACACCTTGGGGATCGATTGTCCTCTTCATCCACAATTAGAAACATGGCGCCCTCCAAAAAGCATACCTTCCTAACTAGCCTAAGGTTGGAGTGATCACAAGTAGGGTTAAGCACAACAGATCTTCTTAGGTCGCAGCACGAGTATCCCTGACTTAATAATAATAATAACATGTATGTGTAAAGAGACAAATATTTGTGAAAGTTTGTACAGTAATATTAATTGTTATAAGTACTTAATATGTTTTTGTTGTATTAGCTGTGTTTTAGTTATACTAAATGTTATGTTATCTACATTTTTAATAAACTTGGCGTTGGATAAACAATTTAAAAAGTAAAAAAAATTTTGGTAGTTTTTGGTTGGTCTTGGTAAGTCTTGGTAGGAAAAAAAAAATTGTTCGTGGCAACACTGGTACATATATAATTTAGTGAAACTTCAATAAGCCACCAAAGAAACGCTCGTTCGTTGCTGCGCTTCGTTGCTTGTGTCAGTTGGTTGAATTGTTGGTAACAGTAGTTGCCTATGTGTTTGTACGTTTACGACTATTTTGCTATGTTTGTTGGTAGTTTCATGCACATGTTTTAAGCCAAAACTCAACGGTTGACTTGGTTACTCATACTCGTTAACGCTTTTTGTTTGCATATATGTATGCGTTTGTATGTGTGTGTGAGCGCCATTGCTGACGGTGTTTTCACTGTGTTTTGGTCTCGGAATTTCGCTATTTCAGTTAATATCGAACATTTGCGCTGAAAGTTAGTGCTGGCGGAAGAAATTTTTTCGAAAAATTATAGTGTTGGGAACAACAATAAAACACAAATCATAATAACAAAGAAAAACAAAACAAAGAAAAAGTTGTAAATAAAAGCAAAACAAAAAGAAACGATCGTTAACAACAATTTTGACACCGTCGTAAGTTCTTAACTGGTCCGTGATATTTTTTCGTAAAGGCATCGGACGCAGAAGTGAAGGCTTTATATAAAGGGCTTTAGTAAAGTGGATCGCGCGCGTTATACATACATATATACATACATTCTTCAAGTAATTGTGTGTGGGTGTGTAAACCGTGAAGACGTGAAGTGTAGGTGTGAAGTGTTGTTTCTCTGGGCAAAAAGGTGAAAATCAGCAATCACATCAATATTTTTTTTTTGTTAGCAATTTCAGTGAAAAGCGATCAGAGTGCATGTCAGTGCAGAATCAACGATTTTTTTTGTTTGCGTGTAGTGACTGTTGATGGAAGCGCGCTACAACTTTTTTGTCTACGATTTTGTTTTGTCAATAAATGTTGTCGTTGAAATAGTAACAGTAAATCAGAACATCCGCGAGTGACACGTACTATGTATGTACATATAAACATACATGTTTATGAATGTATGTAAGGACATACATACATACATATGTATGTACCTAGGTATAGTTATGTTTATATGCAAATAAATGCAAGTGACACTAATAGTGCACAAGGAATGAAGCAATTTTTATAGCTCAAATTTAAAATGGTGATTGTTGTAAAAAGTTTATGAGAAAAATTTTAGAAAATTTTATAAGCGGACGAAAAAGGAAATAGAGCAGGGTAACCAGAGAGACACTGATATTAGATAACGTAATGTGAGATAATAACAAATAATTTCAAATGCGTATCTTCAAAAAATTCGATAAATAATAGTTATTTTTTCATCGATAACTTTTCGAACGAAAATTAAGATTACTTAAATTTTTTCGGTAAAAAATATCAGTTACCATTTACTTTAATTTTTTTCATAAATAAAAAATAATTTTTTCTTTGAAAAGTAACAGTTAATATTTCACTTTTGTTTTTTTCCTTAAAACATAGCAGTAATCATTTTTAATCAAAAATAGCATTTAAAATTTGACTTATATTTACTGCTGTATTAAAATATCATATAGAGCAATTCTTTCCGTCTAACTTTTCGAATAAAATTTTCGAAAATATATTTTATTGTGGATCCCTTCCAGGAAAATAAATATAAAAATTTACCCAGAATAATTATTTAAACTTTTATAATGAAGTAAGACTAATATTTTCGTGGAGGTGCGAGCTATCACTTGGTATGAATTGCTTTTAATGCTAAATCAGTGAAATACCCGAACGATGTATTAAAGCTTTTACTAGGTGTAGGTCATAAGGAGACCACGTAAAATTGCATATACCTACCGGACACCAAAAAATGGAGCAGAAGCTCAGTCTTAAGCACTTAACGCAGATGCAAGGCCCGGTTGTTTGTTATTTAGATCATATGACCGGACGAGAGCCCTCCAAGAACGATTTCTGTGAAAACTTTCGGAATGTAATTGTGCGTCACAGCCCGCTTGTCGTCAGGCATGTAGCTTTCATTAATGAGGGGAAAATATCTTTTCAAAGAGATATACTTAACATTTCTGCGTTGGGGTCTAATAAGATTGGGTCGGTTGGCTAAGTAGTAAAGTTGTCTGAATATTCCTGGGCCAGTGAAATGTATAGGGTGATTCAATAAGATCACAAATGTTCGCAATAGAGCCATTGTTTCAAGCGTTGTGTGCCAAGTGGTACCGTCCTGTCGAAACCACATATATTCCAAGTCCATGTTCCATAATTCCGGTCATAAAAAGTTTTTTTACCATATCGCGATAACGTCCATTCACCCTGACAGTGTTACCGACATTATTTTCGAAGAAGTACTGTTCGATCACTCCCGCTAAAATTAGTTTGGAACTGCGACACGGAAGGTTTTTCGGTTGATACGCTAACTGGTGTTTACCTCAATAAAGACGGCCAGTTTTGTTTTGACATATACTATTGGAAGAGCGAAGGTTTTATCCTGCTTCGGATTAGGTAGTGCCACCTCATTGCGCCTCTTTTTACTCTAATTGTTCCTATGGCCGGAAACCTATATGAGCGAAAACTCTGCTGACTCTGTCGGAGAATTTAACATGCGCAAGTTATAATCTTGTCTAGTTTAGATTTTGACTTAATTTTGGTTGTCTATCTAACAAACTTTACGCCTCCTCATTCCTTACTACTTCCGTTTGGAAGGTGCTGGCAAGGATAGCTACTCGCAGCGAGGAGCAACCCTGCCTAAGCAATAGTCCAACTCTGACCCCCCAGATCTCTTTAATTTCTCCAGCTCCACCCTAATCACGCCTAGTATGGAACTTCACTTGAAGTTAATCCATTTAGCTTCAGTTTCCTTCAGCTGGACGCTCAGTGTCTGATTAAAGTTGTCTGATGAGTATCCATTGGCACATACAACGAGCTGCGTGAGTCGTACCACCGGTTTACCGACTTTTGTCTTCCAGCTCAACCTTGTGTCGAATACTACATACGTCCAAATACTCTTTCGGGAGATATTGTGAAAGTTCCTCCATTGAAGTAAGATAGTCTAACGTAAAAAAAGCGTTGAACGATTTCGCTTATTTTGGAGAGAAAGCGTTGAAGCAGTGATACCAGTGTATCATCTTCATATGCAATTTACCTTACGCCTTAAGATCTAGAATCTAAGATTTTTTATGCACTGTACTATGTGAATTTTCTGAAGCTAGTCCTTATATGGCAAGAGATCCCAAGCCTCAAAAGTGCCATTAAGGGCTATCTCTGGAACATATACTAACCTCGCAGCAAAGCTATTGGAATTTTTGGGGTTTAAGAGGGAAAATATTTGGGACAAAACATTTGAATTTGGGTAAAATACAAGTTTGGAGGAAAATTTAAAAATTTCTGGCTTCAGATTCTTTCAAATTGCTGCCTTGATTAAAAGGAAAAATTTTTAAATTTAAGAAGAAAGAATTAAATACTTTTTTTTAAGTTATTATTTTAAGGGATTTTTAAGTTTTAGAGTTGAAAATATTTGGGACAAAAAAATTTATATATTAACTTGGCGCAAGCCAAACATTAAAAAAAAAATTAATTTAGGTAAAAACAAATTTGGAGAAATATTTTTAAATTTAAGGCTTAAGCTTAGAAGGAAAAAATTTTTAAATTTGGAAAGAAAAATTAAATACATTGGAATTTCCGGTTTGTAAGGGACAAAAATATTTATTTTGGGTAAAAAAAAATTTGGAGAGTAATTTTAAAAGTTCAAGCCTCAGATTTTTTTCGAAATTTTGCCTATTTTAAAAGGGAAAACTTTTGAAATTAGCGAAGAAAAAGTTATATACATTGGAATTCTTGAGTTTTAAGGAGGAAATATTTGGCACAAAAAGATTTTATTTTGGGTAAAAGTCAAATCTGGAGAAAAATTTTTAAATTTCAGGCTTCAGATTTTTTCGCAATTTCGCCCAGTTTAGAGGGAGAGATTTTGATATTTAGGAAGAAAAACATTTTTTTTTTAATTTTCGACAAGAAAACCACATACTAAAATTAAAAATTTAAATTAATGTATTAACCATTTGTGACCATTAAAC
>NW_016176850.1:0-8922 GCF_001687245.7 Rhagoletis zephyria | reverse complement strand
AATATAACCTTAAGCAAAAGCAGATGTATGTACATATGTATGTATGTATTTTGGTTATGAGACAAGCTAGATATGTAAAGTAAGTTTCACTTCTCCAGTGTGGCGCACTTACTTTTTTCTTTTTGCCGAACCTAGGAGTTGCCTTTTTAAATTTTTCGATCATACCTACATCATACATTCGGCAATAAAAAGCTTCTTTTAATAATAATTAATAGTTCAACTGGAATAATCGAAATACTTTCTTAGCAAGAAGTTTAAAGATTTTTGTTGAGCTTTAATTGACTTGCATTAAGGTGGTACGTTAGGCTAATAAGAACTGAAATCTAGTGGGTAAGTCCTAGAATGAGGTACTTGGGGACAATGAACTTTGGAACAAGAACATAGATATGCCATACTTAACGATCCGACTGTAAATGCCGAAGATAGGGCGAAAAATGTAAAAGGCAACCCCTACATTCGGCTATAAAAAAAAAAAAAAACAAATTTCGAAATTGTCTTGCAGTTTAATGTACATATATACAAAGCAAATAAATTCCTACAGTTCCTAAGTAGCACGCGCCAATGCTTACGCTCAGCGCTAAAAAAATCAATAAAAACCAATTACATCTATTTCTATCAATCAATTTCAGAATCAGCGAATGTTCAGTTTTTTTTTTGCAGTACTAATTTTGACAAAGCGATAACAAAAACAGCTCCCGCTGAGCGCATGCCAAACGCACTTGTGCTGCCGTTATTTATTCACTATTTACCTTATTTTTCGTAAACTCGTACCACTCGCTGTTGGGGCCACTCATAGCGAATACTCCCTCGAGCTCTGTGCTTACGAAAATCACAAAGTCAATGAAGTAACTGGGGTCTTAACGTTGGCCAAAACAAATATGAAAAAAATATATATAGAAAAATATATGCTTTAAATAATCAGCGCAAGTAAGGCTGGCAAAAGGCAGACGAACTTTACAATCAGGTACATACATACATACATACATAGATACATACATGCGTATGTAGTTTTAGTGATTAATATGTATACAAAAAAAAAATAGCGCAGTCCGCAGATTACTCATCCGAGTGTGTAGCTAAATTGCATTATACAACACAAATTAAGTATCAAAACTATTTTTTAATTTTATAATTTCTTAACGAATATTTTATATACTATTTATGGTATAAATATCATGTTTAGTATGTTTTTTTTCTGCAACTTACGCTATGAACGCTTGTATTTGAATTATAATTGCCGGCTTAGTAAGGGGGCGATGTGATTAAATCGATCAGCTTTATCGAATGTTTAGCGAATTTAAAACAAAATATGCATTTTAAAGAGATTGCTGTTGAAAAGATAAATATACATATATATCTACCTACATATGTACATATGTACATACATACATATATTTACTTGGTTTTGTTAAGTTATTTTCTCAATTTTTTCTGCAATTTATTGCGCTGGCGCCACTTGCTTAACAATATTTCTATGTACATATGTATGTATATGTGTACCTATGTACCTATATATGTATGAAGGCATATTTAACAAACTAATAGTTGTTGTGCGCTCAAGTGTTGCCTTGAAAATCAAATAATCGAAAGAGGGTAAAGCAAAATGTGTAGCAACAATCAATAAGGCATTTCAGTGAAGCGGAATACTTTTACTTTAATGGAGCTGCTGTTTGTGTTTTTGCTATTAATATGTATGTAGTTAGTAGTTTGGCGTACCTTGAGGTACAAATGTAGTAGCATCTGGTAGGAAATATTGATGTATATTGAATTAAAATTTTTATTTAAATGCAAACTGCCAAACTGAGTAGCTAATCGCTTAAAGTAGCAATAAGCCCGAGTAATTAACCATTTCAATCCAAAAAGTGCTAAGTCAAGATAAATTGTTTTACCAAAATTGCGCAAGTATCTTTATCTGGAAAGATATCTATATACGGCCAAAGGCTTATACACACACATTCATTTTATGTATGCATGTAGCTATTTTGTTCTATCTGTCAACAGAGCTTTGAGGCAAGAACAATTCCTTTGAACGCAATATACTGGTGAGAGAAATAATAGTCTCGCCTTATTTTCGCCAGTTTTTGCTTTATTTCTTTAATAAATTTTTAATATCTTTTTATAAAAGTCTCGCTAGCGATACAACAAACACCATATAAATCCGCATTTTAAAAATTGTACGTAAATTATAAAAATTCAACAAATTTTCACCATAATTTCAAATTTCGTATACAGAATTCTTAGAAAATTTTTTGGTATTAAATTTGATCGTCATATACTGCAAGTTTCAAGCGGTTCTAGGCGTTCCCTTTCATAAAAAAAAATTTCGAGCATACTTTGTATGGAAAAAATGCGTGACACCGTCAGCAAGAAACAAAAGAGCAAAAACCAACGATATTTTGTAGCCACTTGAAACTTGCACTTTATTATACTAAAATTGCATTTGTTAAAATTTTTGGTGAAAATTCGTTGAATTTGTATAATTATTGCACAAAGTTTGAACTGTGGATTTATGTATATGGTGTTTGTTATATAACTAGCCAGACTTTTATAAAAAAAAAAAAAATATTAAACATTAAATAAACCAAAGAAACAGGGCTGATATACAAATTGAAACAGGTTGTTTTACATATGGGTGCAGTTTGCTGTTTGCTTTTTGCTTAACCAAAAATAAATTCACACACAAAACACGAAAGACTTAAGAAGCGAACTTGGTTTCACAGTTTTATTTATATGTACAAGAAATGTATGTATTCAAAGAACCTATATGCTCATTTAAATTGCTTATTCGCTCTCTACTAAATTATCTACTAAAAAGCGTTCTTATGAATTACTTTAAGTATTTGTAATTAATTTATAATTGACGCGAATGTCGCTAAAAGTCGATCGTACACCAAATGATCGCAACTATTCATACACATACATATTTATGTATGCCTAAATACAGGCAACAATCGTTACTATACACAACTTCTGTAAGAAATATTCATACTGCTCGTCAATATAATACATTGCATACATTTAGGCTGCAAAAGTTGCTGCGCTAGTACTTTTTCTATTTGGAAGGCATTTCGTTGCGCTGTGTTGAGACTTGCGTATGTGTGTATAAATTTGGTTAGACATATACCGTCGGCGTTAAAAATATGCATACCCTCATGTTTTGTGCACTTTTCATCTAACGCAATGAACACAAAGTTTCTTTTATATAAAAGAAAATACGCAACCCATAGCGAAAAAAACTCTTAAAAAATCAACGGTAAAAATATCGCTGGAAACTTCTTGTTATTTCTTCCTTTTTCTAGAGTTCTGTATGAAATAAATAAAAAATGGATTCTTGTATAGAAAATATAAATAAATAAACTCGTCAAAACTCAGAGTATGCAAATTTTTGACGCTGACCTTACCACTTTTGCATGGATTTGGAAAATGCCGATGCATCGCGAAGCAAAACTTCAATTTTTTTCGATGCATTGATGTTTTTTTGACTTCCCTAGCAAGCACTGATTTAATCATTTAGGTGATTTTATATTGAAAGACTATCTACTACTTTTTCATAAACTGGGTGTCAAATCTTGATATTCTTAATAAATACAGGGAAATATTGACACGAATGTTGTTCACGGTTTGTGAATGAAAATCAGCAATAGAAATTTCTGAGGAAGCGAAATCAAATGTTTTGAGATACGCTTCCGATTAGCAGCACCATTTCAAAAAAGTATTGAACCACTAAATCATATTTTGTTGCGCCTGACTTGGGATTCCTTTTATTTCGCACTGCTTGCGTGTCAAAAGTGCATGCATATGTATAATCAGCTAAACACATACGTATATATGTACACATGTGCATACATATACAGCAGTAAAGACACAAGCTTGCTTTTTTACTGCCCTACAGTAGCAACTAATTGAAATGTTATGGCCTTTAATTGGCGCAGCTAATTATTCAATTGCAATTGCCTGCATTACAAATGAATGTACAAATATGCAACGCTACAACATGAAAAAAAAAATAAATGATACGCATGTTTATGTAAATATACAATCATTTGTCACCCGCCACCAGCCAACAAGTCAGCAGTCAACAGCAATCAACAAATTCATAACTTATTTACTCGTAAGCCGCTTGTGGAGCACGTCTGCATTTACGCCACTTTATTTATGGGTATACATTTATACATACACACGTAGGTATGTATGTATGCAAGCAAGCAAGTTTTGCACGCTTTATCTATATTTAGCTCAGACACATATCCAAATTCATGTTTGTTGGATGAACTTTGATTTTCTTGGCTAGCATTACATGTGTTTGAATGCATTGGACTTAGTACTTAAATACAGTATGTAACTGTACAAATTTAAGCATGTATGTATGTATGTACATAGATGCATGTCTGCTCTTTACTTGACAGCTTTGAATTAATCGCAATCGCTTTTAATTGACTTCAATTAAAACTAGTTTGAGTTTATTTTCGCTTTTACAAAATCCGAAGTTCAGTTTCGTTCTTTACAGATTTACTAGCTGTAATTTTTTTTTACAATTGTCCTAGTATTAGGATTGCTGGAATTAAAAAGCTCGAAGTTTTCTATGAAAGTTTGTTGATTTTTTTTTTTAAATGTTGAAATATTTTGGTCCAACATTTTCACCAACAATTCACGTTCACGACCACTGTTTTTTGGAATAGTATTGCCCCTACCGTTACCAATACATAAGTAGCTCGAATATAAGCCAGATCGAATCATAACTAAAATTTTTAACAATAATTGATTCGTACATCTCTATACTACTATATGTTCGAGTACTCAACCATGAACACTTCCAGAGATGTGCAGTATGAAAAATTCGTTTTATTTGAGTAGAGTAGTGTACTTGAATACAATGAATACATCCAGAAATACGCAGTATGAAAAACTCGATCTGTATGAGAGGTGCCACGCCCCTTTTCCAATAACATCCATTTTTTTATGAGTATGCGATTAATTTCGTATGGGAGGTGCCACGCCCCCTTTAGCTCCAATTTTTCTACAAGCGTATGCGATTGATTTCATATATTTCCAAATATACACAAAAAATTTCATACAAATCGGTCAAGCCGTTTCGGAGCAGCTGACCACAAACATCGTGACATAAGATTTTATACGAATGCTGGCAACCCTATCAAATTTTTTTCAATATTAAATTTGTTATGCATTCTCAGTGAAATATAATTATTGCGTTTTTTTAATTAAATTTTTTTTTTTGATATTTCAGATATCTGGCATCACCGGTTTTTAAATTGTGTCCTTACAAACATTCTACAGATAAAAATAAACAAAATGAAATAAAATGAAAAAAACAAAGCAAATCCGTTGAGCCGTTCTTGAGTTATGCGATAACACACGAGCTACAATTCATTTTTATATATAAAAATTTTTTTCGAGTGGGAGCAACCCTATTAAATTTTTTTTTTATTAAATTTGTTTATAAATTCTCAGTAAAGTGCATTATTTCGGCGTATGTGAATTAAATTTTTTTTTTTTGATATTTGAAATATGTGGCAGCATCATATTTGGCAACACCGGTTTTTAAATTTTTTCTTTACAAACCTTCTACAGACAAAGAGAAACAAAATGAAATAAAAACAAAGCAAACCCGTTGAGCCGTTCTTGAGTTATGCGATAACACAAGAAAGCAAGCCATTTTCACATATGAAATTTTTTTTTCGTATGGTGGCAACCCTACCAAAATTGTTTTCTGAATTATTTTTTTTTTATACATTCTCAGTAAAAAAGCATAAGATAAAACAAAAAAAAAATAATAAAAAATTGTTTAAATATTTTGACCTAAAAAACCATTAAAAGACATCATTTCAAATATCAAAAACATCATGGGAAAAATTTTATAATCATAGGGAATTGCATAAATTTCAATTATTTCCTAAATATGGCAATCATTTTTCAGCATCCCAAATTTTTATTACTGCATTTTTGCATTAGTTATATTTCAAAATACGAAATTTTTCCTCACCATGCTATTGCCACGAAAGCCTGAGGCTAATTATTACTACTTTGCTGAGATTATTTCGAAATGACGTAAAAACTACCTTCACAATTTCCTATGGCAATGCAAAGCCGCCGCCATGAACATATAAATAAACAAATTATTGTGCAATTAAAATTGAAATATCAAACTACTTATAAACAATAAGCGAAAGAAGAATGACGCCAAACAAAAAATGCAAATGGCAAAAACAAAAAAACAAAAAAAATATTTTAAGTCAATAAAGATGACACTTAAGCAAACCCAAATACAAATGCATTTGTATATTTGTATGCAAGTATGTGTTGATGCATGTAAATTTATTTGAATGTAGGCAAGTAATGCGTTTATGTAAAACACAATCCCACATTTCCGTAGAATTTGAGATTTCGTGTATATAAATTGTAATGGAAACCATTACCGCAGAAACCACACCAACCACCCCTCAGAATCACTGGCAGGCAGGCGGCTATTAAAATCCCCACTGCCACCGCATAGCAACACATCCGCAAGATCGCGCACACACCAAGCCGCTGTCGTAGCCGCCCTCAGCCTCTGCCGCGGCTGCTTGCGCTGCATATGTATGTATGTACTCGTATCATCGCGTTTCGTGCGTCGCCAATATCGCATTTCAGCTAAACAATTCACGTCATTTCAATTATTTGCATTTTAACGGTGTTTATTTTTATATCTTTCCAAAACGGGTTTTTTTTTCTACGCTTTGTTTGAGCGTTTGTCTGAATTATTTTATCATTTTTATGTGCTACCAACGAACAGTGGTACAAAACTGGAATTTACTTTTATAAACATGTTTGAACCGATTTGATAAGCTTATTTTAGATGAAAGCTAATAAACTTTAGAAGACACTTGTTGAGCCCGATTTTCGAATTTTTATTTGTTAATATTAAATTGTTTTGTGCAGAGTGCAGAGAAAGTAGCAATTTTAAAGAAAATTTATTCGGGTGTTCTGTTAACAAATTTTACATAATAAAAAATAGTTTGAAAATGTTATAGGAATCCTTTAAATCGAAAACATATAATTGGAAAATTTAAGTTTCAATTTTTTTCCGAACTTTTAGAAAAAATGTAGCTAAGAATTTCATAGGCCAATAAGTTTTAGTGCCATAAAGTGCAAATTTTAAGTAGCTACGAATTAGCATTGACTTTTGATACATTTTTTTGCTGGCTTTACCAGCAAGCTTTATGTATGCATTTAGAAAAAAATGCTTAGCACCGCCAATAAAATATATACATATTTTAAAAATCAAAACGAGTTCTTAGCCACTCGAAACTTTCGCTTTATTAAACTACTAAATATTAGTAAGCCTAAAAACTGCCTAACTAAAACTTTTCTAATAATAAAAAAAAAAATATTTTGGTAAACAAATTTTTATAACATTTCCAATTTTTTTGGGAATTTTTTTTTTTACTTGGAAAACCCCTACAATTATTTTCAACTTGTCTTTTAGCACTTTACACTTAATAACAAAACAAATAAAAATTCAAAATCGGTATCAACAATTATCTTCTAAAGTTTATTAGCTTTCATCTGAACTACATAACTGTGCAACGCTATCATTTGCGTGTGCTCACAGCATTTGATTTACTATCGCGCACACTGTACCGCGCGTGTGCATCTGCATTTATTCACGCTTCCTCTCTGTATGCTATATCTATGAGCTATGAAATCGTAAACGCTTATGTAAGCGCCTAGGCTGGCGTGATGATTAGCAATGCACTTGACTGCTATCGGCCACCCGCGCCATTTTAGCGAGAATTCGAGCTTTTTGTTAATTTTTTTTTTGGCGCTCAATTGATTTGCTCACATTTGCATCGACGGTATTGATTATATCGCCTACCAACACATATGTGCATAAATATGTTTGAGTAAACTAGAAACTTTCGGACACGAAAGAACGAAGAACATGGAGCTTTATGAGGTTCTCTGAGCCAAACACGAGATTTACATATTACGGGGGAACGAATGGGCACAGAACTATTGCCACAAGTTCTAGTGAGATGCTGTAAGACCCGTAACTCCAATCGAACATCTGCTATACCCAACAATGCGTTTCAGGGACGATTTGGACAGTTTGATTGAGAGAGTTGTTTTTAATCGCCAAATATCGAGACAATTTTGGGGGGCATGTAAAGATAGGTCTGATCAAATGTTCTTTCTCTAAGCTTCTCTCTAAAAATTTGGGCATAATAATCGTAAATATGGGAATATTTTAAAATATCTTAACTGAACTGTTTTGGTACGTACATAACGGCATAGGAAGTGGAAAACATGGGACGGTTAATAGGTCCATACACTGTGAGATATTAACAGGGTAATTTTGAAAAAATCAACTCACCGCAGTCTTTCGAAAGACAAAAGTCAATTCTGGCAACTATCTTGGAAGTTCTTTTCTGCCTTTTGAAAGACTATTTGAAAGATCTGCCAATGAGAGGGACTTAGGGCCAATTTCACAGTACGCATTTAACCCAGAATCGGCAGTTAACTAGAGATTTGCAGTATAAAAATCTGTAGTTAACTGCCGATTCCGAGTTAACTATGCACTGTGAAATTGACTCTTAGCGTTATTCTGTTTGTCTTTTAGCAATAAGTTTTCAAAAAATTAAATACAAATAAACCTATAAAATTTGAAAGCTAACAGAAAATTAAACTAAAAAATAAAAAATTTAAAAAAGTAAGATAGTTCTAAAAAGTAAATGATATGTTAAAAAATATTTTTCTTTTGAAAATGATATCTAAAGTTACTAAAAATTAAATAAACTTAAAAAAATATTTTCTTAAAATAAAATAAGCCAAAAATTAAAAGAAATTTTAATTAAAACCAAGTAAAAATAAAGTAAGTTCCTACATAATGACTGAAATAAATAATAGAAATAAAAAAAAAAAAAA
>NW_016176849.1:0-8923 GCF_001687245.7 Rhagoletis zephyria | reverse complement strand
AATTAATATACCCTTGTGCACAAGTGCGCTCGGGTATAAAAAGGTGAAAATATTGGCAACGTGCTTGGGGCCATGAACATGCGATCACGTTGAATTACTATTACTTTGGTTGCAAGCAAGCTGGAAAATGTTTCCCATAGCAATACAACTGACTCAGGCAGGTTCTGTGTCTCGAGGAGGGATGGATGTGTATATAGAACATCTATGCTGTGCAATTTGGCTCGCCTTACTTATTGCTTATTTGTTGCCATCGCTGATATATAAATATACTAGTACAGATATAATGCATATACATATGTTGCTATATGCGTAAGTGTATGTATATGTTTATCCGTGCATAGCAACGTTGTATAATCTTATGCCACATCTTTCACTATCTGCGCAGCGTTAAACCGTAAACCGTTACGTAGCAAAACGTGACTTGCAGACGTGATGCTGTGCTGTTGCTTGTATATTTTATTTTTACTTATTCGTGTAATATGTATCGTAAAATGTTCTAATATTGTGCTTAAGATTCCTTAGAACCTAGAATTTACTTTGACGTAGACAAATTAAAACAAAGCCTTGCTTATAGAACACGCGATTCGGTATACAATTGCCTGTCTTCGCAATATTGCTACCAAGAAAAGAGTTTTCTAGAAGGAGGTGACCTTTTATCTGTATGAAAATATCAAGACGCATATTTGCGCATAAGTTCGGCCAAAATCAGGCCACGGCGATTTCTCCAAGCAAGGTGCACTTAGATCACATGCATTTATCCTTCTCGGCGACAAGAGCCGAGGTGGACTTTTCTCTTGAGTTCACCCGATACAAAATTTCGATCAGAGGGAGACAACAGACATTCGAATAACTAGCTATGAACATGCACGAAGCCTTGAATGTCGCTTGGCTGTCAGAGTAGATATTTGTCTCGCTTGACGGATCTTAGTCTTACATTGGCCAGATATCTTTCTCGATCACCAAAAACTACGACTTGTAGAGTTCTCATCCTGCCTGTTATTTTATGTGACGCAGAAACGTGCGTCACGATAACGAGCAAAGATGAGAAGGCTTAGAATAACCAACGATAGGTAGACGACATTTTGACCAGTTTCAGCTTTTGCCTGTTTGATGCTGACTATCCTAACTAGTATTATAAATTTTAAAGTGAATTTGTTTGTTTGTTAGGCTTTCACGCTTCAACAACCTTACCGATCATCGTGAAATTTTTTACACGGCTTTTATTTAGCCCAACTTAAAATATAGGATAGCTTTAATCATCATACTGTATATCTCTGAAAGTATTTGTGGCAGAGTACTGGAACTTAACATGGAGTCGGAATCAACCACTTATTATATTATTTGAAAGGATGTATTTCAATTTAACAACGTTAGTCAGGTACGCGGGCCAGAGATTATTATACACTACATTTTGAAAGCTAATAGACTTCAAAGCTATCATCAACATAAAGCATTATTTCCTCTATATTGATGGCAAACAAAAAGAAAAATTATGTAAAAAGACTTTTTCATTTTGCTTGTCATCAATATAGAGGAAATAATGCTTCATGTTGATGATAGCTTTGAAGTCTATTAGCATTCAGCAACAGCAATAACTTTGGAATCACACGTCACATGAATTTGTAATTCTGCGCTGCATTGTAAAATAACTTTTGCAAAAAATGGTGCCGACAGATGGCGCCGGAGTCGAGATATTTAGAGAACCCATTTTTATCGTATAACCCGGGACCTTACTCTGTAGCTCGAATCAATAGTAAATTTGTTCGAATTCGAACGATTGGCCTGGATTAACGGGTACTAACGTTCTGTAAAAAAAATGGAACCAAAACATAGATGGCGTTGAAATCACGATATTTAGATGCCCCTCTACAAATTTACATTTTAGATGACTTAATAAAGCCCCATTCTTTAAGTATGCATACAAATAAGCGCAAAATTGTTTAAGCTCCGCAAATATCTAAGGCACATCAACGGGTCACCGGTATATCAAGAAGAAGTGCGCTGAATTAGAGATAACACGGAATAGGAATATCACTGACCCCGTTTGACCGGGAAAACTCTATAATCTGGCAAGGTTCTGCTCTTCCGTCCTTTCAACCTAAACTAATAATTTTTACATTACAAACCGTTTTTGCATACCAACACTATTCTTGTATTGGTGAACGCAAAAGTTCTTACAAGCAGACATTTGCTAGTAGATAATAACATTGTAACAGGCCGATGGCTATACACTATAGATATTAAATTAAAGTTAATATGGGGGCCTTTATTAGAACAACAGAGTGTTTGTCTGTCTGTCTGTATGTCTCTACGCACATCACTCAAATCTAATGCGTGCAATTGAATGCAGCTTACAACGATGTATTGCTAGAGGTCTTACTTAAAATATAGAAAATAATTAGGGAGTTGCCACCTGTTTGAACATTTCAGACTAAGTAAATTAGCAAGATAAAGTAAATGTTGCAGTATAGTTGACTAAAGAAGGAGGTTTACGTACGCTTACAGTCGAAAATATTTTTGTGGGAGGTTGCCACATCTTTGAAAATTTTAATTTGATTTAATATATAATCAATTTAGATATTGCAATATAGGAATCATTTGAAATTGTTAAGGAAAGCTTACTGGTGGAAGCAATTTTGAGGAGAGTTGCCATCTGGTTGAAAAATTTTAATAAATTAAATTGATAAAATAAATGAAATATTACGATACGGGTATAAAATTAAAGAGGTTTAAGAAAGTTTACTGTGGAAAATATTTTTGGAGCGGGTTGCGACCTATTTGGAAAATTGAATTCAATTTAATTGACAAGATAAGCTCAATAATGCAATATGTGTATCAAAATAAAGTATTTGAGAAATCTTTAATTTAGAAATACATATCTGAACTAGCAACTACCCTTCGCAGAGACTTCAAAGTACTTTTGTTTTGTAAATTGCGAAAATTGTTATCGAAGTTTTTTGGTATTGGCCCAAAGCGACAAATAGTTTCAGTGCCAAATACAAATAAGAAGGCGCGTCGTCGCGGCGCAAATCAGCAACCAACCGATGAGTGGCAAGTTGCCTGTAAAAATCCTTCTTCCGACCCTTCAGTCAAGGTTCGACCCATCCATGCAAAGGTCACCAGTGCCTCCTTCCAACGAATGGCTTCTTCGAAGGCATTAAATTCCATTCACCTATGAAATTCCAATGCGAATACCTTTGGGTTTATAGATTCGCGCTTGTTTAAGTGAAATTCATTGTCACTAAATTCCAGCGGAAATTAAATTAATCGTTCCACTCAAAGGCGTTTTTTTTACTGCTAATAACAATTAAATAAAAAATATTTACTGCTAGAAAAAAATATTTTTATTTAATTATCTTGTAATTAGCTTACTATAATACAAAAAAAAATTACCGACTGTAAAATTTATAAAAATGGAAGAATTATGTACGAATGTATACGATATTCCTAGAGCATCTAGATACATTTCTGCATCAAAAAGAAAATTTTGGAAAAAATGTCGCTTACGTTATTTTGGCGGTTAGGGCTCGATATACTACAGACTAAGTTCATGTTGAACGAATTTTCCAGCTCGTCATTTCTCAATTGTGCGCTGTTGAAAGGGACGCGGCTGCTTCGTTAGCGGTAATCGAAATTAATCAACAAAGCCAGACGAATAGCAAATTTCTTTATGGTTTCATTCACTTCACATATTTAGTTCTTGTTGTGGCTTCGTAGTGCCTTATGTGCTCTTGTATCGTTGTTGTTGCCGTTTTATCGATATATCGTTCTATTCCGCAGCGAAGTAACAAAACCACAGCTAAGCTAACAAAGTCACTACGAGTTGTATTGTTCTTTTATTTTTTGCCCCCGCTCTAAATTTTTTAGCGATTTTTTCTACTCTTGCAGCCAAATTAAAAACATTCGCAGCAGTGGAATGATGAGCATTTTCTAGAAAATCGCTACAAAACATAAAATAGCAAAAATCTATTACTTTTTTTGTTTTTATTTTATTTCCTTCGCCACAACACAAATGTGCCAGCATGCAATTCAACGCTACGATTGTGCTGTGTGTCGGATGTGGCAAAGGCGTTGATGTGGCTGTTGCAAGTAACAATTGTGGCAACAGACAGCAACTTCAATGCGCCTCGGCGCATAGCCAGCAGCTGCTGATGACTGCGCTAAAACCACAGCGGATGAGAGAGAGAGTAGGCGGAGGCAACAGAGGCAGCAGCAGCGGCACTAAACCAACAGACACATATGTTTTTGCTATGGAGCTAATGTACAGCCAGCAAGTGAATTGCCATGCATTACAAAAGCAACAACTAATGTTAGTAATAGCAAGCAGGCAAGCAAGCGAGACATGTCAATAACTGAGACGTGGCAACACCGCAATTGCTGTTGCTGGTGGTTGTGGTGGCGATGGTGGTGGCGATGGTGGTGGGTGTGTTGCCGTTGCTATTGAAGGGTGCGAAGCGTTATAGCAGTAAAGTTCAATTAATTGCAAAATGTTCACACACCAACATTAACGCAGACAGGAACTTGCACTAAACCACGAAAGAGCATCACAAGGCATGAGCGTCGATATGCAGCACTACAATATCCACAAGCTTTTTCACATGCATATGTATTTTAAAGGTATCTATGTTATACGCTCACGCATATTTACATTAGGGTGGTCCAAAAAAAAGAAGGCGGGGGGAATAAAGTCGGGGTTTTATTGCTTTATATTTGTTTTTATTGAAAAAATATACCTTTTTTTAACCAGAAAATGTTTAAAAGTCGCTATAAATTCTGGTTCCGATTGGATTGGCGGGAAAGGTCTGTCGTACAGGGGGCAAAGTCAGATTCCTCTTACTTAAAAAACTAAAACCTTTTTTTCATCTAATACCCAAAATCAAGGAGTCGGCTAAGAAGTCTTCATAGGGTAAACTGAACTTTGACCCCTGTGCGACACGCATTAACCGACTTCATTCGGGACCAAAACTTATATGTGATATTTTCGACTATAGTAGCATCGATGTAGGGGTTGAGGCTTGGGAAATCTGGCGTACAAATTTGCCTCCTTTATTTAAGGATCACCCTAATATGTATCTTATATCTTATCGGGGAAAAACAATTTTCAGAAAAATGGTATAGCATCCTCGAAAACTATATTTTTTAATAGGAAAACTCTGATCCGCTACAGGAGACTTTAAAAAATAGCACCCAATTTTTTATTTCACCATTTCTTAATACATATGTACTATTTTCATGGGTTCCCATTGCATTTTATGTGGTTTTTGGGGGACCAATAAGAGATAATTTATATTAAAAAATAGTTAAATAAAACAATGGAGTACCTATTATTCTTTGAGGTCTGCTGAGGAGACAAAGAGTTTTTTTTCGGTTGAAAATATTGATTTTAAAGATTCTATACAATTTCTATTTTGAAAATTCATTTTTCCCATATAAAATACAGGGGAAACTTTGAGCTATTTGAGCTACCTCTAACTATTTTCTGATTTCAAGAAAACATGGGTATATTTTGCTCGATAAAGAACCATCCTAGGTGGTGAGAGCACTTAAAATCCGACTTTACTTTGTTTGGACCACCATAATGTATGTACATACTACATACATAAATACATGCCATATAAAGTCTACTTGGTGTATGAGTAATGTGAATATGTTGTTATCTGGATTAGTATTTACTCTTTATATGTATGTATGTAGTGTAGTGCACTGCCTGTTGGTAATGTATTTGGTTTGGTTTTACTTTCTCGTTCAATAACATATGCGAAGAAGCCACACACATACTTGAGTATAATCCATTGAAATTGAATTAAAATGGTGAGAAGCGTAAAAATGTTTGTATGCAGTGCTTTTGCATTTGTACTCAATTTTGGCATGAGAAGGTGCATGGTTTAGTTAACAAAGTAAGCACATTTCTTTGAAAAAATTATAAGATAGAAAAACATTCAACTTATCGTAGTGAGAATGTATTTAGTTAGACGAAAACATTTTAAATGTAAGCTAATCTAGAAAAAGTTGTCGCCTGTCTTCATTACATTAATAATTCAACGACAATATGTAGCAATTAAATAATAAGTGCTCTGCCATCCCGTCAGTGAGTGAATTTTCGTAAACTTTTACACAGTAGCGTGTGGTAAGTTTTCTTTGCCCTAAGGGTTTTCACATCGCTTTAGTAGAGGCTATCGGTCGCGAGGTCCAGTACCGTTAGGCCCAAATAACAATCACCACTTTTCTTCTGACTATTAGCCTACATATATTTTCGAACGAGAATATAAAAGGAAAAAAAATGAAAGTGTGATTTAATTTGAAACCATTGAAAAAAATTATTAGAAACTAGCATATGCCTTTATGAGTGATTATTTGATATTTTATATATTTTTATGCGAACTTAATTATTACGAATACAATAAATATTTTAAATTAAGCCATCTAAATATTATAATTCATTGTGCTGCAATAGCTTAATCCTATTTAGCTTCTAATTATACCTACTCATTTTAATATAAGTGTTGTTGTTAAATTATTTTGGTTGTAATAATATTAAAAAAAGAAAAAAATCAAACCCCTTAAAAATTTATATTATAAATTATACGCGAAAAATTAACAAAATAAATTTTAAAAATTATAACAACATGAATAAAATATTTTCATTTTGAAATCTTTTAATATATTAGAGTTTCTTTTTATTTTACTTCTTTTTGTTTAAATTTATTGTTATTGAATGTTGTTGTTACTTGATGTTGTGCGTAAGCAAATAAAAAAAAACATAAGTAGCAAAAAATCAGAAGCATAACTTATGCTTAAAAACATTAAAAGTTTCTCAAAAATTAAAAAATGTATCATTATAATATTTGCAAGAAAAATTTATTATAGAAACGCTGTCCATTCGAAATAAAATTTGGAGTAAAAAAAAAATCAATCAAACACTAAAATTCCAAAAAAATATCAGTAAAACTTTTCAAAAGTGTCATTAAAAATATACAATCGAACAAAATATTACAAAGTTATAAACAATTTGAATATTTCTTTACAAAATTTAATTAAATTCTGAAATTGTAAACTTCAAAAGTTTTCTAAAGGAAAAATATCACTATTAAAAAAATCTAGATAGATTTTTCACCAATTATTCCAAAACTTTTTACAATCTATGTTGTAAGTGCTGCCACATAAAAAAAATAATAATTGTTTCCGTTACTTGTTACTTGTTAAATGCTACTTATTCTACATTTATTGTTTTACTCGTAAACGTAAATGTGTTTTCTTTCACATTACTCGTTAGTCGTTAATAAACGTGTCGCAATTTGTGTCATTCAAATGTTTATCAAAAACAAAATAAAACAAAAAACTTTTAAAATTGCACTTAAATCTTAAACAACATCCAATAACAATAATATTTGAAACTTATGTTTTCTTCTTCTTCTTTTTTCTTCTTTTCTTTCTTGTATATGAATCACAACAAAAACGCAATTGCCACAAAAACAAAATTGTTCTACGCACAGCTTTTGAAAAAGTCAACCGCTGCAACAACAACGCAAACATTCAAGATGTCCAATTCAATTGCAACAGCAACAACAACAATGAAATCAATGCTGCTGATTCAGCTGAATTCGCCTGCGCAACAATGGCACAGTAAATTCAACAACAAAGTAGCGCGCAAACGAACGTAAAGTGATATGTACATACATACATATGTAGAATGTGTCAAAACGTGTCAAAGAAAATTAAGTAAATTCAAGTTCTTGTGAGCGCGCCTGGGCGTAAGAGAACGAATTAAAAAAAAAAATTGTAATATTTAACCGGTAATTTTAACAAAAGTGCAAAGAGTACGTCCAAGCTAAATACTTTCTGAAGCCAAAGGAGAAAATTTATAGAAAACTTAAGTACGCAATTCAAATTAAAATTAAAAATTTGAAAAATTTTTAGGTACAAATAAGTTTTGGAAATTAATAAATTAATGCTTTTTTAGTCAAAAGACATACTTAGTATTTTAGCTAAACAAGAAGGCAAATAAATTTAAAAATATTAGCTTAAATAATCCAACCGCCAACAGCAACTGCTTAGCTTTCCTAAACTCTTCCGTGGTGATCAAAAGTTTCAATTAATAAAACATATTTTAGCCACCGATACACATAAGCAAAAATTTATAGTTTTAAAAACGTGCCTAATGGAGCCAAAAAATTTAGCAAGAAAATATCTTTAAAGCAAAAACTAAAGAAGTTTTAAAAAACACTTAAAAATAAATTATTAAAGCTGAAACCAGGTTAATTCATTTGAAAGAGAATAATAACAAAATCTACACGCAAAAAATAATAATTTTTAAAATAAACTTCAATACGTGCAAAACAACCTGAAAATAAAAAATTGAAATTTTTCAACATAAAATAAGTTGTGGTGTTAAAGTGTTAAATTTTGAACTTAACTCACGAAATTACGTTTTGAAAAGTAAGTTAAATAGACATATTTAATATTTGCATTAAATACTATGAAATTTTAGATAGTGAACTCAACAATTTTCAAAAATTATATGTGCATATCCCTAATTTGCAAATGCTAGTGACTAATGTAAAAAATTTAACAACGCATATTTGAAATTTTTATAAATAAAATAAACATTTAGTTGATATAAAAGATGAGCAAAAATAGCTTTTAGTAAGAAAAAAAAACAAGAACGTATTAGTAAAGAATCAAATATTATTATTCAAAATAACTCAAATATCTCAACTGTATAAAGCAAAACATTAAAAAAAAACAAGGTTAAAACATATATATAATACAGGGATTTAAAAGTTGAAAGTTTTAACAAAAGCCAAAGACGTATATAACACTTAAGAAGCTTAAATCAAAATTCCAAGAAAAATAATTTCATAATTCATAATAAATGATAGTAAATAGCGCGACTATTTTAATAAAAAATAACACTTAATTTTCT
>NW_016176847.1:0-8923 GCF_001687245.7 Rhagoletis zephyria | reverse complement strand
CACAGTTTAATAGGAATGTTATTAAAAGCCTACAAAACAGGCCTAGTAAATTGCCCCGCTCTGGTGAACTGATTACCACACGCGCTATAGAAAATTTCCAAACACCATAAAATTAAACTAATCAGTTTTTACACCGGTGATATTGTTTTCTAGTCATTACTATTATTTTTTTTTTTTTCTAACACAAAAAAGTACCTTAAGCGAACTTCGAGTGCTGAGCAAAAATACTCGTACTTACGCGTTTCAATAATAATAGGTAGTTACGTTTTCAATTGCCAATAAAACTATGTAGGTTGGCAGCAGCTACTTAGCGAATTGATGACAGCTTGCAAAAGCGACTACATAACACTAATCAAGTGCTAATTATTTTCGCATTAGCGAGAAAAACTACAGCTATCAAATATTAAATAATCGATAATTAAATTCATGGGCTGTTAAAAGGAAATAAATTTAAATGTATATGCATTATCAG
This sequence comes from Rhagoletis zephyria, assembly GCF_001687245.7. Taxonomy (NCBI): domain Eukaryota; kingdom Metazoa; phylum Arthropoda; class Insecta; order Diptera; family Tephritidae; genus Rhagoletis; species Rhagoletis zephyria. Next base: position 8,451 of record NW_016176847.1, on the reverse strand, counting down.
TTACCCAACGCCCATTAAATGTCAGTACGAGACAACGAATTCGTAGAAAACTTGACAAAACTTAGGTCAAAATAGCCTTGCAAGGGTTAAATGGCGCTTATGGTCTATCGGACCACCGTCCAATGAGCTGTTAAAAAATTTAGCGCGTGCATAATTTTTCGTTGATTTCCCAGCAATTTACGTAAATGCCTACGCAATAGTGATGGCAAATAATGGGCGGCCGCTAGATGGCGACAGGTGAGCGCACAACACACACAGAAAGAGAGGCATAGAGAGGATAGTAGCTGCAATGGTCACGCAAAATGTTTTCCACTCCAATGAAAATCTATTAATGCTAAAATAATTTATATTTAATAGCTGAAACTTGCAATGTGCCACATATAGGCTTGCCACATTTACGAATACCATTGCTGCTTCACATATTTTTTTGTAATAACATTTGTTGTCACATGCCAATGCAATTATTGTGTAAATACTTAATGTGTCCCCTAACAGCCTTGCCTTGGTCAATTGTTGGTCGATTTGGTCAAATGCATTGGAACTCTTGGTGGTGCGTCCTGCATACTTGCAAAACTTTGGTTGGCGGCCATTTAGTTAGCGCAATTTGGGACTTACTCGCCCTCTGGCTCCTGCTCTCCACTTGTTCCAATAGTTTACAACTTATCACATTCATAATTCTAACACAATTACAAAACGGCCAACGTGCAAGCGAGCAAGCCGCCTTGGGACCTTCGAGAATTTTGCTTTCGATAAGTGGCAAGCTAGGGTAGTAACTGTGCATATGCATATTGTAAAGTTTACCAACCCCAAGTTTCTAACTACTGCCTTAATTTCACTTAATAATAGCAACAAAATCGTTTCAAGTAGTCAGCTTGTAAGCAATTTCGTTGGCTGAGGATATGTCGCTGTGCTAAGGCATTGATCTTTGTTACAACAAGGATTTCGTGTCCTATTTAACGGGTAATTGCAGCCAAAACTTGTCACATTTCTCCGCTAGCCTGGCAGACAATTAGACGCTTAAGAATTAATTAGTTAATTGCTATTATAGTTGCCTGTTTTCGAACAGTTGTTGGAGTTTCCATGTAGTCAAAGGATGAACTCGCTAAGGAGTTGGCCATAAACATTGCGATTAGGATAATAACACTTTTGGATGCTTAAAAAGTTTCCCATGTTGCTAATTAGTCGAAGTGTGGGCTGAGTAAGAAACGATTTTGGAATGCCGAAACTTGCTGTAGGGAAAAGATATACTAACTTCTTTTCAAAGGGAATATACAAACACCGTTTCCTATAAGGGAAATTTAATCTCGCTCAGAGAAAACTAAGACAATTGGAATCTGTCGTGTTCTTAAGCGAAAGAAACTCCGCATACAATTGTGAGTTTAAAACTATCAAAAAAAAAATTTCATTGCAAAATGGAATAAAAAAAAACTTGTGTACAAAAATTTATAGGTACAAACAAGGGACCGAGATCGTGTTCCAGTTTTGGTTTAGTTCTGCATGAGAACAAAATGTAATATCACGAACGTACCCAAATAGAACCAAGCGGGAACAAAAGTATTGAGAGCAGTTTGAACGGGACCAAAATGAAAAAAAAGGTTTTGGAACGTTTCCGTTAAAGAACAAAATGCGAACAAAACACACGGTAACGTTCTCAAGCAGAACCGAATGGGAACGAAACTTTCGGGATCGTTTCCAATAGGAATTTAATGAGAACGAAAGCATCTAGAACGTTCTCATGGAAATTAAAATAAGAACAAAAGTGTGGAGAACATTCTTCTGAAGAACAAAAAGAGAAGAAAAATTTTGAGAAATTAACGTAAAGAACGAGAGGGGCGTCTGTGTGTTGCGATAAAAAATCGTTTCAATGAGAACTATGATTGTTAATTTTAAGCCAGAGGAAAGCTGGATCATTTCAACTTGCAGATCGTTTATCATTAGGGTGAACTGTCCATTTATGGAACAATATTCAGTGCAAGAAAAGTTCGGATCTTAAGCCCTTCGTTGACTCAGTTCTTTTTTTGTGCGGCCACCTTCATTACCTGTTTTTATTTGATCCAAACGATATTTCTACTACTACAAAACAATGTATGCGTATCGAAAGCTTGCTACTTCATACCCCGCAAACATATTCTGAACGATCAGAATATATGAGTCTGAAAGGTGTTCTAAATGGGTAAGAAATATTTGTGACTCTTATATGAATCTTTAAGGAGTCATATATGATCCAAGTTATGAGCCAGCACTTTGTCCCAATATAAAACAATAAACATTCGAAATTTATATCCAATAAGAATAATTTAAGAGCCTGAAAAAGAGTCTGAAATGATTCATATATGAAGCCAAAAATTATCTTAAAAGAGCCCGAAATGAGCCGTATATGGGGCCAATAAGAGCCCAATATGACTCATTTTGAGGCTCATTTGATGTATGAATTTAAGCTCATATAAGTCGACCTTCGGAGGAAGGGAAACACCCTCATATCCGACTCTTAAATGAGCTCTTTGTGAGCGTAGAGGCTCCGAAATAGGACTCCGTAAAGACTCATTTAATAATTTGGTAATAAGCAAAACGCCATTTTCTACTGTAAATGTTTTCTTCTCGTGTCAAGGCATATTTTTGCAGTGCAATACTGAAAGATCCAAATTGTATTCATTCAACCAAAATTTACAATCAAGATGATTGCGATTGTTTATGTTACTTTCACATTTTCTTTGTGATTTTTCCGTTTCGTTCTCTGTCAGAAAGTTCGTGAGAACTTAGTTCCCAAATGGTTCTGCAAGAGGAAGTTCCTTTGACTTTTGTTCACGATTTGAACTTTTCCAGAACGTTCTGGAAACATCTGTTCCCATTTTGACCTCTTAGAAGTGCTCCACAAAGTATTGTTTGCATTTTGTTCCTTCTGGGAACACGTTCCAAAGGATTTTGTTCTTATATAATTCCCGTTTAGAACGTTCTCGACAGTTTTCTTCGTTCTTGTTTGTTTGGGCTTTTATACGTTCTTGCGTACGAGAACGACACTTATTTTCTATCGTGCCTTTTGTTCTCGGTCCCATCATCCTAAACAGCCAAACTTCCAAGTTATAGTTTTGTATCAATTCAGAAGTGGAATAAACGGAAGAGAATTAACACAATTGGCAATTTTGAAGGTAATAACTATAATTTTAGGTTCAGAAGTGCAAAAGTAAACAAGCAAGTAGCATTGTTGGTAAGTAAAATTTTCTTAAGATTTATAATTTTTTTAATTTAGAATATAATGGAATCAATGAAAGAGACCTCAAAACAACTTAGAGCTTTTACGGTAAGTAAAATTCCATAAGGAGTTATATTTTTTTAATTCAAAAGTGAATTATATGTAAGATGGCTCAGCACAACTGGAAACATTTAAGGTAAGTGAAATTTTATACAAATTTCTTTTTTTTTTTAATTCAGCAGTGGAATTAAGGAAGCTAAGCAGCTCATTGCACTTAAAGAAAAAATTAGTTATTGGCCTTTCAAAATCAGGAATGAAATAATAGCAAAACTACCAGAAGCTAGTACTTTTTCCTATAACAAAAGCTTCGGAATAACTTCGCTGGATTTTCAACTAGTAAATCCGCGAGAGAAGTACAGGAGATGACTATATATTTTCTACATTTCTGGAAGATAAAACGTAAAGGACAGTTTATGCCTGCTTCCCTTTATATGACGCCGCTGAACATATACTTAAACTAACCGAGCTAACATTTCTTCTTGGCCATAAGTGACAAGAAATTTTCACGCCTTAGTCGATTTAGTACACACGTGCATATGCAACTCAAATGAAGTCTATCTCCTTGCATCATTTGTATTAAAGTCGCATGCTATGCCATATTCCCGTCAACTGCTTCCATTTTCTACAAAAATTTGTCACTACGACCTTCGCTGGCTAGTCACTGGGGCATAACGCGCCGGGTAGTTCAGCAGGGCAGCAACATACATAGCAACCGACATTCCCACACCTCAGAATTTTTGTAAATAATTTTTCTTTCTTTAAACATTTGCACTATTCTAACGCATGCGAAATGTTGCAATGGCGTGATGCTGCGTCGCCTTGGTAAAATTTTCATTCATTCATTCATTCACATTCTCATCGTCAGCAGCATCCTTACTCATCAACAACTTGTTCTTCTACATATTTGAGACTTAGAAATGCACTTGAGCACGCGTGTGTTGAGCGTTTTGTACTATGTATATGTATATTTAGCTAGGTTAGTAAATTTCCTATGCCACAATGGTGGCAATGTCTTCGAAGGCAAGCAAGAAAGTAATAGCAACAAATTTTTTGGCTTCAATTTTCATATGATTTTTGTTTTTAATTTTCCAGCGTGTTGCTGTAAATCCCTTTCCATTTCCTTCATATTTTAGATATTCGTTTTTGTTTTTGTTATGTTTCCAGTCTTGTAAGCCAACACAGCTGCTTGAGTGTTTGTCACCGTAAGATATGGGTGAATGCACCTTGCTCAGTGTCACTGTGGTAAGGACTTGAACTCATTAGGCTTGAGCATGGAGAAATTCAATATTTTTAAAGCTGCTTTGCATTTGCAGGGACTGGAAAATTCATGGTGCACTGTAGAAAAGCACATAGCTTGATTTCTACTTGCGAAAAAGTGGTGTTTGTAGGAGGCTTTGGGCTTTGTATAGGTCAACCGGAAACTATGCTCCTTTTTCAAATGCCTCTAATGACTTTCTCTTCATGATAGTCTCAATTAACTGCTGGCTTCTGGTGTTTGCAATGTGCATTATAATTTTTTTTCTCTCATTCCATTCAATATTTCAACCATCGCTCTTTGTTCTAGTTCCTCTCCGCCTTCTCATACGCGAGAGGTGTGAAAATGCCTTAAAAGCTTCACGCCCGCGACCACGCATTCAGTGTTGCAATATCTACGCATCTCTACTTAACGGCCTACTTAAGTACGCTCTCTTGCTCACTAACGGCGCACTCATCGCACAGTTGAACTTGTGAAACACTTAGCCCCTACACGCACCCATACAGGCGATGCGTACAAAGTGTGCTCGAAAGCATAGACTATGGTTATTTGATGGGTGGATAAAGGGAAACGACTTTCTGTGAGAAATTTTAAGCTCAAAAATGTTAAATTCTAAAATGAGGCCTCTGAAATATACAATTTAAATTGCTAATTTCTGTAACTGTGCTCTTACGCACTCATCACCAGTTTTGCTGAGTTTTTATCTGACTTTCACTTTCTGCGTTTACTTTGAAAACAATTTTTTCTCCTCCGCACCTTATTGGCGCCTTCAAATATTTGCTCGTATGTTTGTTTGTGGCATGACTAGCCAGGCGTCCGCCATTTTCACTTGAAATATTTTTAGCTGTTTTTTTTTGTAGTTCGAAGTTTTAAAGCGCAAATATTTGCGAAATAGTTTTGCCGGCGGCAGAACTTTCTAAGCCAGACGAGTACGAGTTGCCTTGGCGTTGGATAGAAGCTTTGCCGACCCAAAAGTAGCGCTCCTATTTAGCACACAAAATGACGGTGCTTCTCAACTGCTTTCCCAGCAGCCTCCCCTTTCCAGCCTCTTTCTTCTCCCTCTCTTACTCTTCCTCAACTTCCCTAAGGGCTCCTACCGCATTTTCAAATGTCTCGCAGGCGTCTCGCGGCAACGTAAATTCACTTTCCGCCAACAAATAATGGGAAAAAAACACAAACAATAAATGTTACAACAACTATGCGAAAATCATAAAGTTAAACAGCAATGTAAAATAAAAATTATAAAAACAAAAATTGCGAAATTGAAGTTGAGTTTGCGAAAAGTTTTGAAGTGCAACAGACGAGCCAAGCGCGTGCTTGTTGCAAGTTGCTTGCCTGCTGGCTGCCGTGAAAATTCCCCAAACGCGCGAAAACAGCACCAGTGAAAATGCCTTACAACAACAACAACAGTAAAAACAAAAAGCGCATGATTAAATTGCGTATGTATGCTACTTGCCACATGCAACATGCTACCACAAAATGTAGTAACATGATATAATGAAAAATCCAGCACCAACAACAACAACAGCAGCTACGAAAGTTGAGTAGAATAAGGAGAGGTAGAAAAAATATTCACAGCGAAAACAATTACCGCCTTTCGTGCAACAACAACAAATAGCGCTACAGTTGCCCCAAAATATGTGCTACGCTGTTTACTTTAGCTGGTCTACTAAAAAAGTTGCACGGCGCGTAAAATAAAATTACAAAAAAAAAACCATTACGTCCTTATGCAACCCCATGTTGCACAATTGCGCCGCTGTCACCCAGCCGCCCAGTTAATTTTTTGATGACGCACACACGCGCGGGTGAGTTTACAGAACTGTGCTTGCGTGCTGTGGCGTTAAAACAAATTTACAATTTACACAGCTTGCAACAACTTGTGGTAAGTAGTATGTACATACATATGTACTTGCAAGGGACGCATATACCAGATGCTTGCAACGCAGTGGCAGTAAAAATTTTACAAAACATTAAGTGCTGCATGCATAACAAAAACGAAAANATGATATAATGAAAAATTCAGCACCAACAAAAACAGCAGCTACGAAAGTTGAGTAGAATAAGAAGAGGTAGAAAAAATATTCACAGCGAAAACAATTACCGCCTTTCGTGCAACAACAACAAATAGCGCTACAGTTGCCCCAAAATATGCGCTACGCTATTTACTTTAGCTGGTCTACTAAAAAAGTTGCTCGACGCGTAAAAAAAATTACAAAAAAAACCATTACGTCCTTATGCAACCCCATGTTGCACAATTGCGCCGCTGTCACCCAGCCGCCCAGTTAATTTTTTGATGACGCACACACGCGCGGGTGAGTTTACAGAACTGTGCTTGCGTGCTGTGGCGTTAAAACAAATTTACAATTTACACAGCTTGCAACAACTTGTGGTAAGTAGTATGTACATACATATGTACTTGCAAGGGACGCATATACCAGATGCTTGCAACGCAGTGGCAGTAAACATTTTACAAAACATTAAGTGCTGCATGCATAACAAAAACGAAAAATATTGCCAGCAAAATTAAATGCGCAAAATTTTTAATTTACTTTTGCTTGTGTGCAACAACAAATTTTGTGGCGTTGTAGCTGTTGTTAGTGTGCATTGTTGCACTTATGCCGCGAAAAATTTGCTTTAATCAACTTATTACCTACGATTTGCACTTTGCGCCTTGCCGTGCGTGCCACTTTGACTTGCCACATGCACAATTTTTGTTGTTGCTTTCTAGCCATTTATGTTCTGTAGAAATCTGTGCTATTACACGCATTACTGCTTGCATTAACATACTTCATTGCTGCCAAACTTTGCAAATACAAATTAAACTTAATTGAGTCACTGACGTTGCAACAATAGTGCGATTTAAAGCACTTTCTGGCGAATTTATTGTGGAAAGTTGGCTGTAGTGCAACAATAACAAATGTGAACAATGAGCTAGGCTGAGTGCATGTGAACTAAAGTGATTTGTAGCGCACCTTAATGTGTTTGTGGCAAGTTGCAACATATTGTAAGGTAGTATTTTTATGCAAAATATTTAATCTTTAAAGTAACAGAGTTGACTGGAGGCAAAAAAGTGCGTTTTCGTTAATGTTGCAACATGCAAGATAAGTGATATGCATGTTGCAGGTATGAAAACTCGTGTTAAAAGTGATTTAAGCGTTTATGCTTGAGTTTTGGGAGGCTAGTAAGCGTTTTGAAATTAAAAGGCAACTTGCAACATACGCATTCAAACTAGCAACATGCCTAAACTGCAATGGTTTTCTTCATAAAAAGCATTGTTTATCTTTTTTGAGCACCTACGAGCCTATAACAGATATATATGTGGCATTGTCCAACTTGCAACATGGTAAAAACTACGTTTTCGCTCATGCTTATGTAACGTTCTTGTTTCGTTTACTAAAATTGCACATGTTGCAATGCAAAAAGTAGGCTTTTCAAACAAGACGAAACTTGCAACAAGCGACAAAAATTTTTTTCGCATGCCTGTGAAATATAATAATACGAAAAGCAAGCATTTTCAACCAAAAGCAACTGGCAATAGAACTGAAAATTACTTTATCCTTAAATTTTTTTTTTCGAAAAAATTTTAGAAATTTTACTTAGAAATTCTAAATTAACTCGCGCAACACTCCGCATATGTGGCACACTGCTAGAAAGTGTTTCGGGAAATTTCACGCGAGCTAATTCGCGCAAAAATGTGTTGCAAGTTGACAAGCTTTGATCTTTCGAGGCGCAAATATGCGCCTGCAACCAAATATATACAGTCCAAGCCAGCAATAAGCAACCGCAAGTAGCATACACCAACACAAATACAAGCAATTAACATGCAAGACTCAAAAAAAAATTGAAAAAAAAAAAGTTTTAGTCACACTCGTATGTTGCTTGTCGCAACAAAAATCACACACACACACACTCAATTAATGACGGCTGACAATGACAATTTGCCAAA
>NW_016176846.1:0-8923 GCF_001687245.7 Rhagoletis zephyria | reverse complement strand
ACCATTTCTTTTGATACCCATATTGGGATACTTTATTTATTTTAATAAAAAATTGAATTTGAGGGGTTAAACGTTCGCGGAAAACAACTGAAAATGCGCCAATATACCCACCAGAAATAGCGATGCACAATTCGGCAATACATNTCTTCATCTTCATCTTCATCTTCATCTTTATTCAAAACCATTTCTTTTGATACCCATATTGGGATACTTTATTTATTTTAATAAAAAATTGAATTTGAGGGGTTAAACGTTCGCGGAAAACAACTGAAAATGCGCCAATATACCCACCAGAAATAGCGATGCACAATTCGGCAATACATTATCGATACTCGATACATTATGTCGTGGCGCAATTGCGTTAACTCAATGCGTTAACGCATTACAGTGCGTTTGCGCCAATGTATCAACGCATGAAAAATTGCGTCATTACACACCCCTACCAGAAGGACGAGCCCTTTCATGTGACACCTCATTTTCGAAAATCAAACGAACGGTACAGATTTTATGACTGGGTGTTAAATATTTAACGCAACCCTCTGCGGCAGATAAATTTTGAACTCTATTTTCTAACATGTGGCAACTCCTTTCAAGGAACTAAAGCTATGTGGCACACCGGAAGAGCGAGGCCTTTCATGTGACACCTCATTTTTGAAAATCGATCGAACGGTACAGATTTTATGACTTGGTGTTAAATATTTAACGCAACCATCTCCGAACTCGTGTAAGAAGTTTCACTTCAAAAAAAATCACGTTCTGATTGATTATGATGCATTTCATCGAATAACAAGTCCCCACATCGTTTTAAGCAATAAAAAAATGTACTTCGTTACAGCTTTTTTGCATTTAAGCGATGATGTTAGATAGGACCTTACTATAAATATTAAGATAACGAAATATACCTTAAATGCTGAAGAAAAAAACACTTTGGTTTTAACAGCGTGATCACGCGTGAGTGACGTGGGCCCCCTTTTTTTTTCTGCATGCGTGGCAGTGATTACGCCTTCTTCACAAATTTATTACTTTATTCTTAGTGTGGTTCCTTTGCAAATTAAACTGGCTCAAACAATAAATCTACAAAAAAAAATTCTATACACATAATTTTGTAAGCAAAAGGTTAAATTCGAAAATCACATTGGAACCTATTCTGCTAAGTAGTAGTGTATAGAAATATATGTACTTACATGTGTCGTGTGTCGCTTACTCATAACGCTTAATTAATGTAAATATTATGATTTATTCGTTTAAGTTAACTGACGAATGCACGCAAGCATTAAATTTAATTAAATTCATTTCTTTTCTTATTTGGTACATAGTGGCATGTATATGAAAACATTAAGGCGAGTCAAGCCCATGGTACAATTATTACAGGTATTGTCTTCCCATATTTCCCAAATTTCAATGTGAAGCGAAATCCTCTGGGAAGACAATACCTCTGAATAGTTGTATTATGAGTCAAGCCTATTTTTAATTACATTATCATCATTTTTATGTTTTATCTTATTATAATAACCTACTGTCCAATAAGTTCTTAAGCACTTTGATTACAATATGTAAACTATGTCTTCGCCTCCTGCGCTAAAGTTTTCAAACAAGATGTTTAGGTTTACAGCAATTTCTGCAAAAGTGAATAAAATAGTTGTTTTCGAATGATTACAAATCCAATGGATAGTGATTGCCAAAATTTTTTTTGTCTTCGGCTATGCCGAAGGCTTGATACCTTTCATGAACATCTGAAAATTTTACTTTAACAGATTACTGCATTTGAAAAAATTTATACATTCGCAGATAGTGGAGTTACATATATAAACAAGTAAGAAAGTCTAAGTTCGGGCGGAGCCGAACACTAAATACCCGGCGCAAGTATTAAATATATGTTTTTCACCTTTCCGAAAACTACCGCTACATGGTAAGCCGGGAGGTTTTACCCCTATTTAAAAAAAATCTTCGATAGAACGTTCAGTTAGACATAATGAGATAAACTCATATGTTGGCGGTATCACCGTCCTTAAATTTTGATATATAGAAGATTCAAGCATTTATGAAATTTACCGTTATATGAAGAGTGGCCGTAATTTTAGTCCGATTTCAATTTCCGATTTATGTGGCAAGCACAATAACCACACCGAGTTTGGTACAAATTGATAGAACGTTTACCGAGATACATATATGTGATCATAAGTGGGCGGTGTTACGCCCATTTTCCAAAATTCTATCATAAGCTTATTAAAATTGAAAAAATTGATTAAATTAGCTTTAATATTTACTGATTTATCGAAGATTTCGTATTTCTCTAAATTTCCGTTATATAGGATGTGAGCGTGGTTATTCTCCTATTTTCAAAATATTCGGCCATTTAGTATGTTATATCAAGGCCGAATTTGGAAGAAATTTGTGCAGTGGTTACCAAGATATACACATGTAACCATAAGTGGGCGTGACTATGCCCATTTTCCAAAAATTTATAACATTCTTATTTTTCGTCTAAAAATTATTGTAAAGATCAATTTCGAGTGAATAACCCTCAGTAGTTCGTGCTACGCCCGAAAGAAGTGCACGTATAAAGTTTCGTTAAGATATCTCAATTTTGACTCGAGTTATCGTGTGTATACACGGACGGACGGACAGACAGTCACCGCTTAATCGATTTCTCTTTTCATTCTGATCATTTATGTATACATTCGTCTATATCTATTTCGATTCGTTTTGCCTGTAACCGTTATGTGAACAAAGTTATAATACCCTTGTGCAAAAGTGCGCTCGGGTATAAAAATCATATCGAAACAGTCACAGGTAGATACACAGGAGATATACCTTATATATCACCAACCTAAGTGATTTCAACACAACAACACAACACAACACAACGGTAACACAATTTAATGGGTTTAACTTACTACATAAATGAGATATATCGCAAGAATTGGTATCTGAACAATCAGTGGTGTAGGAGAAAAAGCTTATACAGCATAGATTTTGACGATTTTCTCAGTAGACTTAGTATTATTATTTATAAATAAAATTACTTACAAAATTCTTAGGTTTTAGCTGTCCAAATATAGGAGTTCTACAGTAAAATCCCATATCTGAACAATCAGTTGTATCGGGGCAATAAATAGTTTACATTGACCCGATCTTTGTTCAATTAATTGTAAGCTTTTTGTTGATAATTGGTGCAGTTAGTGCAAAATTTCATATTCCTAGCGGCATAAATGGAGGGGTTATAACGAAAAATCTTATATATGAACAATTAGTTGTACGGGAGCTGTATGGTATAGTGGTCCGATTCATTCGGTTCCGACAAATGAATTATATATTATAAAAAATACACCAAACTACCAAATTTCATCTGGATATCTCGAGAACTGAGAGACTAGATTGCATACCAACAGACGGACGGACGGACAGACGGGCATGGCTTAATCGACTCAGCTCGACGTTCTGATCATTTAAATATACATTTTAATGGGTATATCTTTTCTTATTCTGGTACTGAAAAGCATCCGACCAAAGTTATAATACCATTTCATGCTCATGAACTATCATGCAGATAGTTCATGTGAAGTTTGCCTGAATTCGGAAAAAGGTTCGTGGCACCTCTAGTCTTATATATAAAAATAAGTGTTTTAGCTTATAACTTGAGAAGGGCTTCACCGAATCCAACCAAATTTGTATGGCATATTCGTGCTACTATGCAGATGGTTTGTGTGAGGTTTGTGAAAAGGAGGGTGTGGCGTCGGAATTGTAATGCAATTGTTCTATATCGAAAAAAGCTTTACCCCCAGTTATACAAGTTTTTGGATATTTTAAAGAAGTTTGAAAATATTAAATTTTTTAATTAGAGAAAGTATACATATACTCACAGACTATAAAAACCATAGCTCAAATGATAACTTTAATGACTTATTAGATACTATTAAATTTGATTACATAAATAAAAAAAAAAAAAAATTGGAACTAGATATTTAAACTGAATCTTGTTTAATAAAAATTTGGAAATCCGGCCGGATTTTAGCCAGTATTTGGCCGGATAGTCGGATAACAGAAAAGCGGCCGGATATGCCAGATTTCGGATATCTACCGAATACCCGGCACATCCCTAGTTTAAATGATTAAGTTTGATGGAGTATTATGGAAGATAGGGATCTTTATTGACCGAACACAGTACTGTCAGTTCTTTAAAACCCCCTTTTTTAATTAATAACTAAAATAAAATAACGTGACTATTTTTTGTATGTACGTGAGCTACTCCCCTTCAAAATGAGATAACATTCATTAAATTTGATAAAATATTAAAGGAGATATCGTTTGGTAACAGAAAAATACCTTTTAGAAATATCTATATAGATAGATATTTTGCCATCTGAATCTGAATATATTCTTATTACTATCACCGGCATAGCCCTCAGGTCAAGACGAAGGCGCTGGACTGATCCTTTTTTAACGCATGTATTATGTTTTATTAGGGCTATTCGCGATTCGGTGCATAAGAGCTGACAAATTTATGCAATTACAGAAATATGCCATGGATTGTGAGCGACCTTTATTAAACTGTCAAGGTAAAGCTTTTGCAAAACAATTTTTGTGCATCAGCTTTGGTTTTGTTTATGAATGCAATGCATAGCATTTTTATGCTATGGATTTTCGGTATTGCAAATTTGCCAAGCCATGACAAATGCAAATGCGTGTATTTTGTTTGTGTATCGCAAATAATTTGCAATACAAATTTTCAATGCAATGATGCTAGGCCATTTGCACCGGATCGCGAATAGCCCTATTGTGTTTAGTGTTTTTCCTTGCACTTTGTAGACTCAACACAAGCACGTTAAGCTGTCGCTTTTACGTGCTTAGAGCAATCTTTTCATCGAGACTTTAATTTACTTACGTATTTGACATGAATCGTTTATGCACATCCGCTTAGTAAGACAACCAAAATGGAACTAAATAAACGAAGTTAAAAAAGACATAGTTAAGCCATGATGCACGGTTGCTACAGTTTTCTTTTGGGACAAAAATGGATTCAAGACACAATTAAGCCAGAGAGCGTTGCTACTCATTTACTGCACTCAAAAAGTCTATTGGCCGAGTGAAGCCATTGAGAGCCTAATTATAACTCTGTGGTGAATAATGTCTGGTGAATCTTATTGAGTCAAGTTTGACTAATCGTTTATATGAACCAACGTATTTATTTTTGCATTCAAAATTAGGTAATGTAAACAGTAAAACTTATTTAGAAGAACTGTGTGTATTTTACATGTAGATGCTTGTAAAATTTTTGCACTTTCTTAAAGTTTGAAGAAGCCAACAAATATAATAAAAAAGAAATTGAGAAAAGCACTTTTTTCTTAGTTTTATGATGTAACGAAGCGTTTTCCTGCTAAGGCCCCGATGCTTCTGTTTTCTATGCTGGGGTATACTCGCCGTGCCCAGGGTCCGTTACAATAAATTTATATTGTGGGGCCTTTGCAAATAGTACTTTATTTAATTGCTGCTTATTTTCTATCACGTGGAAATTCTTAACATTACAAACATAATATCATTAACGGGACGTAAATTCCTAACGGTGCTGTTCTATCGGCGTTGCTGTATCGCCGCTCTGTCGCTGTGCGACTCCGGCGCTGCTGTATCGCCGCTCTGTCGCTGTGCGACGTCGGTTCCCTGCTACCAGGCGGCGTCTGCGCTACTGTGACGGCGCTCTGCTAGTATGTGACGTCGGCGTTACTATGCCGGCCCTCTGCTTCTGTGCGATGTCGGCGCTCTGCTATGCCGGCGCACTGTTATCCCACGATCGGGCGTCGCTGTCGCGCGTGTTCGCGGTGGACTGTGGCGTGGCGGCGCTCTACCCTTGAATAGCCAAGCCTTGTTTAGTCGCCTATCAACAAGTCGAGCGCTATTCGTTTGTAGCTGTGCGTTCACGACCACAGCTCCGTTACTGACGCGTAGACTGCTGGCGCTCCCCGTTGGAGCGCGGCTGCTGGGTGACTTCGGCGCTTCTCCGTTGGTGCGCGGCTGCTGGGTGACTTCGGCGTTGTGCTGGTGGGCGAACTGGCGTCGCCGTCGGCTGACTCACGGTGTACTGCGGAGTGGCGGCACTCTACCCTTGAATAGACAAGCCTTGTTTAGTCGCCTATCAACAAGTCGTGCGCTATTCGTTTGTAGCTGTGCGTTCACGACCACAGCTCCGTGCTGACTGACCCGTATGTTTCTGAGTCACTTCTGTTATAGCTGATGTTCTTCGTGTTGCTGAGTTGTGTGGCTACATGTTGCGTTGCTATGGTGACGGTGTCGCAAAGGAGTGTTGATACGGTCTCCCGTGTTGGTTAGCCGTTTCGATGATGTTGCTGTAGTCGTTATTGTTGCCGGTGTAGTCGTTATTGTTGGTGTAGGGGTTTGTGTTCGTGTGGGCTAAATTCCGCGGATATTTAGTCCTCACAATGAATATGGATCAATGATACATTTCCGTGAGTATCATACTTTTTATACATACATGTGTCCATACAAATATCTATACATAGCTTTGTGTTACAAATATCGAAATATATTCCATCTACTTGCTGACAAAATAGAAAAATACAAAAACACGTGAAGAAGTCTGAGTAAGTTTTGACGAATTTTAATAAAATATATAAGTTAGGTTAGGTTAGGTTAGGGTGGTTGTCACTCCGCACGGACCAGCAGAGAGACACACTTAGGCCACTTTGACCCATTGTGATGCCACTATGATGATGCCTTTTTCAATTTTGGACACAATTTCGTGAAACGCAGTGTCCACGGATTTGCCCTTAGAATAAGCATGTTGACACTGCGACACGTCCTCTGATGAGAGGCGCTGTCTGATATGGGCGTCAAGAAGTCTCTCTGGAGTTTTAAGAAGAAAGGACGTTGGGTTTATTGGCCTAAAGTCATTGGGCTTGACGTGAGAGACCCCTTCACCTTTCGGTATGAAGATTAAGCTAGCCTTGGTCCATCCTCAAGGAATGTGACAAAGGCTAAGGCAAGCCTTAAAGATCTCTGCAAGCAGTGAGCACAGGGAATATTCCATACGGTCCCGGAGATTTATAAGGTTTAAAGGTTTTAATCGCCCATTTAATCTTTTCTTGTTGCACTATGCTCTGTACTCAGTGCTGTGGAAGATAAGTCGTCTGATTAGGTTCTGTTGTAAACCCCGGGAAGTGGATGTCCATGAGAACATCTAGCATTTCGCTGCAAGAGGAGGTCCATTCACCATCAGGTGGTTGGATATAGTTTGGGGCAACTGGAGTTTTAGATAGGACCTTCCGTAGTCAGTTGCCCTTCGAGGTTTTACTCAATGTTGCCGCAGAAAGTTTTCTAAATTCCCTTTGAGCTGTTCGTGCCAAGATCCAGTTCGTTTTGCTAGATTAAAAAGCTTCCAGCTGGTTCGCCTCAGGAAGGAGATCTCTGGATTCCGCCAATGGGGTCTCCTTCTGCCCCTTGGACGTGTTGTTGGGCAGGAAGCTTTAAAGGCTAGTCGCAGGCTTTGGTCACATGGTCCACGGCTTCATAAATCTTTGACGATGAGTCCATCTCACAGAGAGAAACAGCCTTTGTCACTGAAGGGTGCGCTTCCTCAGTTGTTAACCGTATGCCGTGCATACCGAGGGCAGCGTTAAGGGCTACTGGGAGCTCCATTTTATATTTGGTGCAATCAATACGCCTCACGTTCCTGTAACACGGGACAGGTGGGGCTCTTAGGGAGAGCCTAAATAAAATATATTGATGGTCGGAGAAGGAATGTTCGCTTAGGACATGCCAATCTCTGACGTTCTCAGAGAAGTCCAGAGCTTCCTTCCTGTTAGAAGTTATAATAAACGTGGGTTTAGTCGAAGAGTTGCTTACAAATAGATCCGAACTGAGAATAAAGTCAAGTAGTAACTCACCTCGTGAGTTGATGTCGCTGGAGCCCCATAAAACATGGTGAGAATTAGCATCAGATCCGATGCAGTCGATTTGGCGGATAGTCTTAACAGTCGTGCGCCATATATGAGGACGCTATCCAAATAGTTTCCGGCCCAGCTGCACGCTGACACAAACGGTACCCTGGCCAGTGTACTGAGAGAGTAGAAAATAAGAAAAATTCTTTTTAATTGGAATACAAGCTCGAATCCTACCTGCGACTGGTGCTGAACCACCTGGTAGGCATCAGAGTTTAAACCTCAAACAGTNCTGGCACCATTATCGGAGTCCGGGGGAGGGTCCTCGTCCATCGTTTCAGGCTCCTCACCTTCGGAAGCTACGATGGTGCAGTCGGGCTCCTGCGGTGCTGAAGCCAGACGCTGCACCTCTGGTAGTGTGGCCCAGTGGCTGTAGACCAACCCTACTTAAGCGAAAACTGAGCACGTATCGGTCTCAGACTTCATCGCGGTATCGGTCCGCTCGGGGCATTGCCAAGGTTAAAATATGCTTGCGCCGGTTCGCTCGTGGTGTTGTCCGAGGCGTTGGGGTCACTCGAGGCGCCACATTCCGTAGCTTATTACTCCACCACAGCTCTCGAGGACTGCGATGGAAGCACCATTAATCACAAGTGCGACGTAACGCTGCTTCTCCTTGACCACGCCAGCTCGAGTTATCCTCCAATCTCTGGTAGGTAACCCTTCGTTGCCCAGCTGAATGAGTTCTAGAATCTCACTAGACTCGGATGGTTTGGCTGGTACACTGGCCCAGGTTCGCGGCCGGCTAGGGATCTCATCCCTATGCACGGCAGCCAAGTCTGACCCCGGCCATAGCTGCCCCATAGAAGCGATTGCCTCTTTGTACAGCGCAGCTGAGCACTCGTCGGCGCAGGAGACAAGCTTCACTCTACCTTGATACCATCCAGTATCACGTATTACTGGTGCAGGGCCAGGATTCTTCTCCAGTATCCCTTTGCACACCCTACACAGTCCCATCAAAATAATGCAAGCGA